>NW_027442079.1:0-229472 GCF_048569485.1 Anomaloglossus baeobatrachus | reverse complement strand
CAGATGCAAGCTTGTCCTGTTTGGTGGAGATGATATTTAATAAAATAAGTAGAAATCCACTAAAAGTTTTGTTTGGTTATATTGCAATCCCGAGATAATCGTCTCCATGCTCCAAATCCATTTTAAAGCCATTTTTAAGGCATTTCGCGCATACATGAAATGAACACATTTTTCTCCAAAACTATAACAGATGCAAGCTTGTCCTGTTTGGTGGAGATGATATTTAATAAAATAAGTAGAAATCCACTAAAAGTTTTGTTTGGTTATCTTGCAATCCCGAGATAATCGTCTCCATGCTCCAAATCCATTTTAAAGCCATTTTTAAGGCATTTCGCGCATACATGAAATGAACACATTTTTCTCCAAAACTATAACAGATGCAAGCTTGTCCTGTTTGGTGGAGATGATATTTAATAAAATAAGTAGAAATCCACTAAAAGTTTTGTTTGGTTATCTTGCAATCCCGAGATAATCGTCTCCATGCTCCAAATCCATTTTAAAGCCATTTTTAAGGCATTTCGCGCATACATGAAATGAACACATTTTTCTCCAAAACTATAACAGATGCAAGCTTGTCCTGTTTGGTGGAGATGATATTTAATAAAATAAGTAGAAATCCACTAAAAGTTTTGTTTGGTTATCTTGCAATCCCGAGATAATCGTCTCCATGCTCCAAATCCATTTTAAAGCTTATTTTTAAGGCATTTCGCGCATACATGAAATGAACACATTTTTCTCCAAAACTATAACAGATGCAAGCTTGTCCTGTTTGGTGGAGATGATATTTAATAAAATAAGTAGAAATCCACTAAAAGTTTTGTTTGGTTATCTTGCAATCCCGAGATAATCGTCTCCATGCTCCAAATCCATTTTAAAGCCATTTTTAAGGCATTTCGCGCATACATGAAATGAACACATTTTTCTCCAAAACTATAACAGATGCAAGCTTGTCCTGTTTGGTGGAGATGATATTTAATAAAATAAGTAGAAATCCACTAAAAGTTTTGTTTGGTTATCTTGCAATCCCGAGATAATCGTCTCCATGCTCCAAATCCATTTTAAAGCCATTTTTAAGGCATTTCGCGCATACATGAAATGAACACATTTTTCTCCAAAACTATAACAGATGCAAGCTTGTCCTGTTTGGTGGAGATGATATTTAATAAAATAAGTAGAAATCCACTAAAAGTTTTGTTTGGTTATCTTGCAATCCCGAGATAATCGTCTCCATGCTCCAAATCCATTTTAAAGCCATTTTTAAGGCATTTCGCGCATACATGAAATGAACACATTTTTCTCCAAAACTATAACAGATGCAAGCTTGTCCTGTTTGGTGGAGATGATATTTAATAAAATAAGTAGAAATCCACTAAAAGTTTTGTTTGGTTATCTTGCAATCCCGAGATAATCGTCTCCATGCTCCAAATCCATTTTAAAGCCATTTTTAAGGCATTTCGCGCATACATGAAATTAACACATTTTTCTCCAAAACTATAACAGATGCAAGCTTGTCCTGTTTGGTGGAGATGATATTTAATAAAATAAGTAGAAATCCACTAAAAGTTTTGTTTGGTTATCTTGCAATCCCGAGATAATCGTCTCCATGCTCCAAATCCATTTTAAAGCCATTTTTAAGGCATTTCGCGCATACATGAAATGAACACATTTTTCTCCAAAACTATAACAGATGCAAGCTTGTCCTGTTTGGTGGAGATGATATTTAATAAAATAAGTAGAAATCCACTAAAAGTTTTGTTTGGTATCTTGCAATCCCGAGATAATCGTCTCCATGCTCCAAATCCATTTTAAAGCCATTTTTAAGGCATTTCGCGCATACATGAAATGAACACATTTTTCTCCAAAACTATAACAGATGCAAGCTTGTCCTGTTTGGTGGAGATGATATTTAATAAAATAAGTAGAAATCCACTAAAAGTTTTGTTTGGTTATCTTGCAATCCCGAGATAATCGTCTCCATGCTCCAAATCCATTTTAAAGCCATTTTTAAGGCATTTCGCGCATACATGAAATGAACACATTTTTTCTCCAAAACTATAACAGATGCAAGCTTGTCCTGTTTGGTGGAGATGATATTTAATAAAATAAGTAGAAATCCACTAAAAGTTTTGTTTGGTTATCTTGCAATCCCGAGATAATCGTCTCCATGCTCCAAATCCATTTTAAAGCCATTTTTAAGGCATTTCGCGCATACATGAAATGAACACATTTTTCTCCAAAACTATAACAGATGCAAGCTTGTCCTGTTTGGTGGAGATGATATTTAATAAAATAAGTAGAAATCCACTAAAAGTTTTGTTTGGTTATCTTGCAATCCCGAGATAATCGTCTCCATGCTCCAAATCCATTTTAAAGCCATTTTTAAGGCATTTCGCGCATACATGAAATGAACACATTTTTCTCCAAAACTATAACAGATGCAAGCTTGTCCTGTTTGGTGGAGATGATATTTAATAAAATAAGTAGAAATCCACTAAAAGTTTTGTTTGGTTATCTTGCAATCCCGAGATAATCGTCTCCATGCTCCAAATCCATTTTAAAGCCATTTTTAAGGCATTTCGCGCATACATGAAATGAACACATTTTTCTCCAAAACTATAACAGATGCAAGCTTGTCCTGTTTGGTGGAGATGATATTTAATAAAATAAGTAGAAATCCACTAAAAGTTTTGTTTGGTTATATTGCAATCCCGAGATAATCGTCTTCCATGCTCCAAATCCATTTTAAAGCCATTTTTAAGGCATTTCGCGCATACATGAAATGAACACATTTTTCTCCAAAACTATAACAGATGCAAGCTTGTCCTGTTTGGTGGAGATAATATTTAATAAAATAATTAGAAATCTACTAAAAGTTTCGTTTGTTTATATTGCAATCCTGAGATAATCGTCTCCATGCTCCAAATCCATTTTAAAGCCATTTCAAAGGCATTTTGCGCATACATGAAATGAACACATTTTTCTCCAAAACTATAACACATGCAAGCTTGTCCTGTTTGGTGGAGATGATATTTAATAAAATAAGTAGAAATCCACTAAAAATTTTGTTTGGTTATCTTGCAATCCCGAGATAATCGTCTCCATGCTCCAAATCCATTTTAAAGCCATTTTTAAGGCATTTCGCGCATACATGAAATGAACACATTTTTCTCCAAAACTATAACAGATGCAAGCTTGTCCTGTTTGGTGGAGATGATATTTAATAAAATAAGTAGAAATCCACTAAAAGTTTTGTTTGGTTATCTTGCAATCCCGAGATAATCGTCTCCATGCTCCAAATCCATTTTAAAGCCATTTTTAAGGCATTTCGCGCATACATGAAATGAACACATTTTTCTCCAAAACTATAACAGATGCAAGCTTGTCCTGTTTGGTGGAGATAATATTTAATAAAATAAGTAGAAATCTACTAAAAGTTTCGTTTGTTTATATTGCCATCCTGAGATAATCGTCTCCATGCTCCAAATCCATTTTAAAGCCATTTCAAAGGCATTTTGCGCATACATGAAATGAACACATTTTTCTCCAAAACTATAACACATGCAAGCTTGTCCTGTTTGGTGGAGATGATATTTAATAAAATAAGTAGAAATCCACTAAAAGTTTTGTTTGGTTATCTTGCAATCCCGAGATAATCGTCTCCATGCTCCAAATCCATTTTAAAGCCCATTTTTAAGGCATTTCGCGCATACATGAAATGAACACATTTTTCTCCAAAACTATAACAGATGCAAGCTTGTCCTGTTTGGTGGAGATGATATTTAATAAAATAAGTAGAAATCCACTAAAAGTTTTGTTTGGTTATCTTGCAATCCCGAGATAATCGTCTCCATGCTCCAAATCCATTTTAAAGCCATTTTTAAGGCATTTCGCGCATACATGAAATGAACACATTTTACTCCAAAACTATAACAGATGCAAGCTTGTCCTGTTTGGTGGAGATGATATTTAATAAAATAAGTAGAAATCCACTAAAAGTTTTGTTTGGTTATCTTGCAATCCCGAGATAATCGTCTCCATGCTCCAAATCCATTTTAAAGCCATTTTTAAGGCATTTCGCGCATACATGAAATGAACACATTTTTACTCCAAAACTATAACAGATGCAAGCTTGTCCTGTTTGGTGGAGATGATATTTAATAAAATAAGTAGAAATCCACTAAAAGTTTTTGTTTGGTTATCTTGCAATCCCGAGATAATCGTCTCCATGCTCCAAATCCATTTTAAAGCCATTTTTAAGGCATTTCGCGCATACATGAAATGAACACATTTTTCTCCAAAACTATAACAGATGCAAGCTTGTCCTGTTTGGTGGAGATGATATTTAATAAAATAAGTAGAAATCCACTAAAAGTTTTGTTTGGTTATATTGCAATCCCGAGATAATCGTCTCCATGCTCCAAATCCATTTTAAAGCCATTTTTAAGGCATTTCGCGCATACATGAAATGAACACATTTTACTCCAAAACTATAACAGATGCAAGCTTGTCCTGTTTGGTGGAGATGATATTTAATAAAATAAGTAGAAATCCACTAAAAGTTTTGTTTGGTTATCTTGCAATCCCGAGATAATCGTCTCCATGCTCCAAATCCATTTTAAAGCCATTTTTAAGGCATTTCGCGCATACATGAAATGAACACATTTTTACTCCAAAACTATAACAGATGCAAGCTTGTCCTGTTTGGTGGAGATGATATTTAATAAAATAAGTAGAAATCCACTAAAAGTTTTGTTTGGTTATCTTGCAATCCCGAGATAATCGTCTCCATGCTCCAAATCCATTTTAAAGCCATTTTTAAGGCATTTCGCGCATACATGAAATGAACACATTTTTCTCCAAAACTATAACAGATGCAAGCTTGTCCTGTTTGGTGGAGATGATATTTAATAAAATAAGTAGAAATCCACTAAAAGTTTTGTTTGGTTATCTTGCAATCCCGAGATAATCGTCTCCATGCTCCAAATCCATTTTAAAGCCATTTTTAAGGCATTTCGCGCATACATGAAATGAACACATTTTTCTCCAAAACTATAACAGATGCAAGCTTGTCCTGTTTGGTGGAGATGATATTTAATAAAATAAGTAGAAATCCACTAAAAGTTTTGTTTGGTTATCTTGCAATCCCGAGATAATCGTCTCCATGCTCCAAATCCATTTTAAAGCCATTTTTAAGGCATTTCGCGCATACATGAAATGAACACATTTTTCTCCAAAACTATAACAGATGCAAGCTTGTCCTGTTTGGTGGAGATGATATTTAATAAAATAAGTAGAAATCCACTAAAAGTTTTGTTTGGTTATCTTGCAATCCCGAGATAATCGTCTCCATGCTCCAAATCCATTTTAAAGCCATTTTTAAGGCATTTCGCGCATACATGAAATGAACACATTTTTCTCCAAAACTATAACAGATGCAAGCTTGTCCTGTTTGGTGGAGATGATATTTAATAAAATAAGTAGAAATCCACTAAAAGTTTTGTTTGGTTATCTTGCAATCCCGAGATAATCGTCTCCATGCTCCAAATCCATTTTAAAGCCATTTTTAAGGCATTTCGCGCATACATGAAATGAACACATTTTTCTCCAAAACTATAACAGATGCAAGCTTGTCCTGTTTGGTGGAGATGATATTTAATAAAATAAGTAGAAATCCACTAAAAGTTTTGTTTGGTTATCTTGCAATCCCGAGATAATCGTCTCCATGCTCCAAATCCATTTTAAAGCCATTTTTAAGGCATTTCGCGCATACATGAAATGAACACATTTTTCTCCAAAACTATAACAGATGCAAGCTTGTCCTGTTTGGTGGAGATGATATTTAATAAAATAAGTAGAAATCCACTAAAAGTTTTGTTTGGTTATCTTGCAATCCCGAGATAATCGTCTCCATGCTCCAAATCCATTTTAAAGCCATTTTTAAGGCATTTCGCGCATACATGAAATGAACACATTTTTCTCCAAAACTATAACAGATGCAAGCTTGTCCTGTTTGGTGGAGATGATATTTAATAAAATAAGTAGAAATCCACTAAAAGTTTTGTTTGGTTATCTTGCAATCCCGAGATAATCGTCTCCATGCTCCAAATCCATTTTAAAGCCATTTTTAAGGCATTTCGCGCATACATGAAATGAACACATTTTTCTCCAAAACTATAACAGATGCAAGCTTGTCCTGTTTGGTGGAGATGATATTTAATAAAAATAAGTAGAAATCCACTAAAAGTTTTGTTTGGTTATCTTGCAATCCCGAGATAATCGTCTCCATGCTCCAAATCCATTTTAAAGCCATTTTTAAGGCATTTCGCGCATACATGAAATGAACACATTTTTCTCCAAAACTATAACAGATGCAAGCTTGTCCTGTTTGGTGGAGATGATATTTAATAAAATAAGTAGAAATCCACTAAAAGTTTTGTTTGGTTATCTTGCAATCCCGAGATAATCGTCTCCATGCTCCAAATCCATTTTAAAGCCATTTTTAAGGCATTTCGCGCATACATGAAATGAACACATTTTTCTCCAAAACTATAACAGATGCAAGCTTGTCCTGTTTGGTGGAGATGATATTTAATAAAATAAGTAGAAATCCACTAAAAGTTTTGTTTGGTTATCTTGCAATCCCGAGATAATCGTCTCCATGCTCCAAATCCATTTTAAAGCCATTTTTAAGGCATTTCGCGCATACATGAAATGAACACATTTTTCTCCAAAACTATAACAGATGCAAGCTTGTCCTGTTTGGTGGAGATGATATTTAATAAAATAAGTAGAAATCCACTAAAAGTTTTGTTTGGTTATCTTGCAATCCCGAGATAATCGTCTCCATGCTCCAAATCCATTTTAAAGCCATTTTTAAGGCATTTCGCGCATACATGAAATGAACACATTTTTCTCCAAAACTATAACAGATGCAAGCTTGTCCTGTTTTGGTGGAGATGATATTTAATAAAATAAGTAGAAATCCACTAAAAGTTTTGTTTGGTTATCTTGCAATCCCGAGATAATCGTCTCCATGCTCCAAATCCATTTTTAAGCCATTTTTAAGGCATCGCGCATACATGAAATGAACACATTTTTCTCCAAAACTATAACAGATGCAAGCTTGTCCTGTTTGGTGGAGATGATATTTAATAAAATAAGTAGAAATCCACTAAAAGTTTTGTTTGGTTATCTTGCAATCCCGAGATAATCGTCTCCATGCTCCCAAATCCATTTTTAAGCCATTTTTAAGGCATTTCGCGCATACATGAAATGAACACATTTTTCTCCAAAAACTATAACAGATGCAAGCTTGTCCTGTTTGGTGGAGATGATATTTAATAAAATAAGTAGAAATCCACTAAAAGTTTTGTTTGGTTATCTTGCAATCCCGAGATAATCGTCTCCATGCTCCAAATCCATTTTAAAGCCATTTTTTAAGGCATTTCGCGCATACATGAAATGAACACATTTTTCTCCAAAACTATAACAGATGCAAGCTTGTCCTGTTTGGTGGAGATGATATTTAATAAAATAAGTAGAAATCCACTAAAAGTTTTGTTTGGTTATCTTGCAATCCCGAGATAATCGTCTCCATGCTCCAAATCCATTTTAAAGCCATTTTTAAGGCATTTCGCGCATACATGAAATGAACACATTTTTCTCCAAAACTATAACAGATGCAAGCTTGTCCTGTTTGGTGGAGATGATATTTAATAAAATAAGTAGAAATCCACTAAAAGTTTTGTTTGGTTATATTGCAATCCCGAGATAATCGTCTTCATGCTCCAAATCCATTTTAAAGCCATTTTTAAGGCATTTCGCGCATACATGAAATGAACACATTTTTCTCCAAAACTATAACAGATGCAAGCTTGTCCTGTTTGGTGGAGATAATATTTAATAAAATAAGTAGAAATCTACTAAAAGTTTCGTTTGTTTATATTGCCATCCTGAGATAATCGTCTCCATGCTCCAAATCCATTTTAAAGCCATTTCAAAGGCATTTTGCGCATACATGAAATGAACACATTTTTCTCCAAAACTATAACACATGCAAGCTTGTCCTGTTTGGTGGAGATGATATTTAATAAAATAAGTAGAAATCCACTAAAAATTTTGTTTGGTTATCTTGCAATCCCGAGATAATCGTCTCCATGCTCCAAATCCATTTTAAAGCCATTTTTAAGGCATTTCGCGCATACATGAAATGAACACATTTTTCTCCAAAACTATAACAGATGCAAGCTTGTCCTGTTTGGTGGAGATGATATTTAATAAAATAAGTAGAAATCCACTAAAAGTTTTGTTTGGTTATCTTGCAATCCCGAGATAATCGTCTCCATGCTCCAAATCCATTTTAAAGCCATTTTTAAGGCATTTCGCGCATACATGAAATGAACACATTTTTCTCCAAAACTATAACAGATGCAAGCTTGTCCTGTTTGGTGGAGATAATATTTATTAAAATAAGTAGAAATCTACTAAAAGTTTCGTTTGTTTATATTGCCATCCTGAGATAATCGTCTCCATGCTCCAAATCCATTTTAAAGCCATTTCAAAGGCATTTTGCGCATACATGAAATGAACACATTTTTCTCCAAAACTATAACACATGCAAGCTTGTCCTGTTTGGTGGAGATGATATTTAATAAAATAAGTAGAAATCCACTAAAAGTTTTGTTTGGTTATCTTGCAATCCCGAGATAATCGTCTCCATGCTCCAAATCCATTTTAAAGCCATTTTTAAAGGCATTTCTCGTATACATGAAATGAACACATTTTTCTCTAAAACTATAACAGATGCAAGCTTGTCCTGTTTGGTGGAGATGATATTTAATAAAATAAGTAGAAATCCACTAAAAGTTTTGTTTGGTTATCTTGCAATCCCGAGATAATCGTCTCCATGCTCCAAATCCATTTTAAAGCCATTTTAAGGCATTTCGCGCATACATGAAATGAACACATTTTTCTCCAAAACTATAACAGATGCAAGCTTGTCCTGTTTGGTGGAGATGATATTTAATAAAATAAGTAGAAATCCACTAAAAGTTTTGTTTGGTTATCTTGCAATCCCGAGATAATCGTCTCCATGCTCCAAATCCATTTTAAAGCCATTTTTAAGGCATTTCGCGCATACATGAAATGAACACATTTTTCTCCAAAACTATAACAGATGCAAGCTTGTCCTGTTTGGTGGAGATGATATTTAATAAAATAAGTAGAAATCCACTAAAAGTTTTGTTTGGTTATCTTGCAATCCCGAGATAATCGTCTCCATGCTCCAAATCCCTTTTAAAGCCATTTCAAAGGCATTTTGCGCATACATGAAATGAACACATTTTTCTCCAAAACTATAACACATGCAAGCTTGTCCTGTTTGGTGGAGATGATATTTAATAAAATAAGTAGAAATCCACTAAAAGTTTTGTTTGGTTATCTTGCAATCCCGAGATAATCGTCTCCATGCTCCAAATCCATTTTAAAGCCATTTTTAAGGCATTTCGCGCATACATGAAATGAACACATTTTTTCTCCAAAACTATAACAGATGCAAGCTTGTCCTGTTTGGTGGAGATGATATTTAATAAAATAAGTAGAAATTTACTAAAAGTTTTGTTTGGTTATCTTGCAATCCCGAGATAATCGTCTCCATGCTCCAAATCCATTTTAAAGCCATTTTAAGGCATTTCGCGCATACATGAAATGAACACATTTTTCTCCAAAACTATAACAGATGCAAGCTTGTCCTGTTTGGTGGAGATGATATTTAATAAAATAAGTAGAAATCCACTAAAAGTTTTGTTTGGTTATCTTGCAATCCCGAGATAATCGTCTCCATGCTCCAAATCCATTTTAAAGCCATTTCAAAGGCATTTTGCGCATACATGAAATGAACACATTTTTCTCCAAAACTATAACACATGCAAGCTTGTCCTGTTTGGTGGAGATGATATTTAATAAAATAAGTAGAAAACCACTAAACGTTTTGTTTGGTTATCTTGCAATCCCGAGATAATCGTCTCCATGCTCCAAATCCATTTTAAAGCCATTTTTAAGGCATTTCGCGCATACATGAAATGAACACATTTTTCTCCAAAACTATAACAGATGCAAGCTTGTCCTGTTTGGTGGAGATGATATTTAATAAAATAAGTAGAAATCCACTAAAAGTTTTGTTTGGTTATCTTGCAATCCCGAGATAATCGTCTCCATGCTCCAAATCCATTTTAAAGCCATTTCAAAGGCATTTTGCGCATACATGAAATGAACACATTTTTCTCCAAAACTATAACACATGCAAGCTTGTCCTGTTTGGTGGAGATGATATTTAATAAAATAAGTAGAAATCCACTAAAAGTTTTGTTTGGTTATCTTGCAATCCCGAGATAATCGTCTCCATGCTCCAAATCCATTTTAAAGCCATTTTTAAGGCATTTCGCGCATACATGAAATGAACACATTTTTCTCCAAAACTATAACAGATGCAAGCTTGTCCTGTTTGGTGGAGATGATATTTAATAAAATAAGTAGAAATCCACTAAAAGTTTTGTTTGGTTATCTTGCAATCCCGAGATAATCGTCTCCATGCTCCAAATCCATTTTAAAGCCATTTTTAAGGCATTTCGCGCATACATGAAATGAACACATTTTTCTCCAAAACTATAACAGATGCAAGCTTGTCCTGTTTGGTGGAGATGATATTTAATAAAATAAGTAGAAATCCACTAAAAGTTTTGTTTGGTTATCTTGCAATCCCGAGATAATCGTCTCCATGCTCCAAATCCATTTTAAAGCCATTTTTAAGGCATTTCGCGCATACATGAAATGAACACATTTTTCTCCAAAACTATAACAGATGCAAGCTTGTCCTGTTTGGTGGAGATGATATTTAATAAAATAAGTAGAAATCCACTAAAAGTTTTGTTTGGTTATATTGCAATCCCGAGATAATCGTCTTCATGCTCCAAATCCATTTTAAAGCCATTTTTAAGGCATTTCGCGCATACATGAAATGAACACATTTTTCTCCAAAACTATAACAGATGCAAGCTTGTCCTGTTTGGTGGAGATGATATTTAATAAAATAAGTAGAAATCCACTAAAAGTTTTGTTTGGTTATCTTGCAATCCCAAGATAATCGTCTCCATGCTCCAAATCCATTTTAAAGCCATTTTTAAGGCATTTCGCGCATACATGAAATGAACACATTTTTCTCCAAAACTATAACAGATGCAAGCTTGTCCTGTTTGGTGGAGATGATATTTAATAAAATAAGTAGAAATCCACTAAAAGTTTTGTTTGGTTATCTTGCAATCCCGAGATAATCGTCTCCATGCTCCAAATCCATTTTAAAGCCATTTTTAAGGCATTTCGCGCATACATGAAATGAACACATTTTTCTCCAAAACTATAACAGATGCAAGCTTGTCCTGTTTGGTGGAGATGATATTTAATAAAATAAGTAGAAATCCACTAAAAGTTTTGTTTGGTTATATTGCAATCCCGAGATAATCGTCTCCATGCTCCAAATCCATTTTAAAGCCATTTTTAAGGCATTTCGCGCATACATGAAATGAACACATTTTTCTCCAAAACTATAACAGATGCAAGCTTGTCCTGTTTGGTGGAGATGATATTTAATAAAATAAGTAGAAATCCACTAAAAGTTTTGTTTGGTTATCTTGCAATCCCGAGATAATCGTCTCCATGCTCCAAATCCATTTTAAAGCCATTTTTAAGGCATTTCGCGCATACATGAAATGAACACATTTTTCTCCAAAACTATAACAGATGCAAGCTTGTCCTGTTTGGTGGAGATGATATTTAATAAAATAAGTAGAAATCCACTAAAAGTTTTGTTTGGTTATCTTGCAATCCCGAGATAATCGTCTCCATGCTCCAAATCCATTTTAAAGCCATTTTTAAGGCATTTCGCGCATACATGAAATGAACACATTTTTCTCCAAAACTATAACAGATGCAAGCTTGTCCTGTTTGGTGGAGATGATATTTAATAAAATAAGTAGAAATCCACTAAAAGTTTTGTTTGGTTATCTTGCAATCCCGAGATAATCGTCTCCATGCTCCAAATCCATTTTAAAGCCATTTTTAAGGCATTTCGCGCATACATGAAATGAACACATTTTTCTCCAAAACTATAACAGATGCAAGCTTGTCCTGTTTGGTGGAGATGATATTTAATAAAATAAGTAGAAATCCACTAAAAGTTTTGTTTGGTTATCTTGCAATCCCGAGATAATCGTCTCCATGCTCCAAATCCATTTTAAAGCCATTTTTAAGGCATTTCGCGCATACATGAAATGAACACATTTTTCTCCAAAACTATAACAGATGCAAGCTTGTCCTGTTTGGTGGAGATGATATTTAATAAAATAAGTAGAAATCCACTAAAAGTTTTGTTTGGTTATCTTGCAATCCCGAGATAATCGTCTCCATGCTCCAAATCCATTTTAAAGCCATTTTTAAGGCATTTCGCGCATACATGAAATGAACACATTTTTCTCCAAAACTATAACAGATGCAAGCTTGTCCTGTTTGGTGGAGATGATATTTAATAAAATAAGTAGAAATCCACTAAAAGTTTTGTTTGGTTATCTTGCAATCCCGAGATAATCGTCTCCATGCTCCAAATCCATTTTAAAGCCATTTTTAAGGCATTTCGCGCATACATGAAATGAACACATTTTTCTCCAAAACTATAACAGATGTAAGCTTGTCCTGTTTGGTGGAGATGATATTTAATAAAATAAGTAGAAATCCACTAAAAGTTTTGTTTGGTTATCTTGCAATCCCGAGATAATCGTCTCCATGCTCCAAATCCATTTTAAAGCCATTTTTAAGGCATTTCGCGCATACATGAAATGAACACATTTTTCTCCAAAACTATAACAGATGCAAGCTTGTCCTGTTTGGTGGAGATGATATTTAATAAAATAAGTAGAAATCCACTAAAAGTTTTGTTTGGTTATCTTGCAATCCCGAGATAATCGTCTCCATGCTCCAAATCCATTTTAAAGCCATTTTTAAGGCATTTCGCGCATACATGAAATGAACACATTTTTCTCCAAAACTATAACAGATGCAAGCTTGTCCTGTTTGGTGGAGATGATATTTAATAAAATAAGTAGAAATCCACTAAAAGTTTTGTTTGGTTATCTTGCAATCCCGAGATAATCGTCTCCATGCTCCAAATCCATTTTAAAGCCATTTTTAAGGCATTTCGCGCATACATGAAATGAACACATTTTTCTCCAAAACTATAACAGATGCAAGCTTGTCCTGTTTGGTGGAGATGATATTTAATATAATAAGTAGAAATCCACTAAAAGTTTTGTTTGGTTATCTTGCAATCCCGAGATAATCGTCTCCATGCTCCAAATCCATTTTAAAGCCATTTTTAAGGCATTTCGCGCATACATGAAATGAACACATTTTTCTCCAAAACTATAACAGATGCAAGCTTGTCCTGTTTGGTGGAGATGATATTTAATAAAATAAGTAGAAATCCACTAAAAGTTTTGTTTGGTTATCTTGCAATCCCGAGATAATCGTCTCCATGCTCCAAATCCATTTTAAAGCCATTTTTAAGGCATTTCGCGCATACATGAAATGAACACATTTTTCTCCAAAACTATAACAGATGCAAGCTTGTCCTGTTTGGTGGAGATGATATTTAATAAAATAAGTAGAAATCCACTAAAAGTTTTGTTTGGTTATATTGCAATCCCGAGATAATCGTCTCCATGCTCCAAATCCATTTTAAAGCCATTTTTAAGGCATTTCGCGCATACATGAAATGAACACATTTTTCTCCAAAACTATAACAGATGCAAGCTTGTCCTGTTTGGTGGAGATGATATTTAATAAAATAAGTAGAAATCCACTAAAAGTTTTGTTTGGTTATCTTGCAATCCCGAGATAATCGTCTCCATGCTCCAAATCCATTTTAAAGCCATTTTTAAGGCATTTCGCGCATACATGAAATGAACACATTTTTCTCCAAAACTATAACAGATGCAAGCTTGTCCTGTTTGGTGGAGATGATATTTAATAAAATAAGTAGAAATCCACTAAAAGTTTTGTTTGGTTATATTGCAATCCCGAGATAATCGTCTCCATGCTCCAAATCCATTTTAAAGCCATTTTTAAGGCATTTCGCGCATACATGAAATGAACACATTTTTCTCCAAAACTATAACAGATGCAAGCTTGTCCTGTTTGGTGGAGATGATATTTAATAAAATAAGTAGAAATCCACTAAAAGTTTTGTTTGGTTATCTTGCAATCCCGAGATAATCGTCTCCATGCTCCAAATCCATTTTAAAGCCATTTTTAAGGCATTTCGCGCATACATGAAATGAACACATTTTTCTCCAAAACTATAACAGATGCAAGCTTGTCCTGTTTGGTGGAGATGATATTTAATAAAATAAGTAGAAATCCACTAAAAGTTTTGTTTGGTTATCTTGCAATCCCGAGATAATCGTCTCCATGCTCCAAATCCATTTTAAAGCCATTTTTAAGGCATTTCGCGCATACATGAAATGAACACATTTTTCTCCAAAACTATAACAGATGCAAGCTTGTCCTGTTTGGTGGAGATGATATTTAATAAAATAAGTAGAAATCCACTAAAAGTTTTGTTTGGTTATCTTGCAATCCCGAGATAATCGTCTCCATGCTCCAAATCCATTTTAAAGCCATTTTTAAGGCATTTCGCGCATACATGAAATGAACACATTTTTCTCCAAAACTATAACAGATGCAAGCTTGTCCTGTTTGGTGGAGATGATATTTAATAAAATAAGTAGAAATCCACTAAAAGTTTTGTTTGGTTATCTTGCAATCCCGAGATAATCGTCTCCATGCTCCAAATCCATTTTAAAGCCATTTTTAAGGCATTTCGCGCATACATGAAATGAACACATTTTTCTCCAAAACTATAACAGATGCAAGCTTGTCCTGTTTGGTGGAGATGATATTTAATAAAATAAGTAGAAATCCACTAAAAGTTTTGTTTGGTTATCTTGCAATCCCGAGATAATCGTCTCCATGCTCCAAATCCATTTTAAAGCCATTTTTAAGGCATTTCGCGCATACATGAAATGAACACATTTTTCTCCAAAACTATAACAGATGCAAGCTTGTCCTGTTTGGTGGAGATGATATTTAATAAAATAAGTAGAAATCCACTAAAAGTTTTGTTTGGTTATCTTGCAATCCCGAGATAATCGTCTCCATGCTCCAAATCCATTTTAAAGCCATTTTTAAGGCATTTCGCGCATACATGAAATGAACACATTTTTCTCCAAAACTATAACAGATGCAAGCTTGTCCTGTTTGGTGGAGATGATATTTAATAAAATAAGTAGAAATCCACTAAAAGTTTTGTTTGGTTATCTTGCAATCCCGAGATAATCGTCTCCATGCTCCAAATCAATTTTAAAGCCATTTTTAAGGCATTTCGCGCATACATGAAATGAACACATTTTTCTCCAAAACTATAACAGATGCAAGCTTGTCCTGTTTGGTGGAGATGATATTTAATAAAATAAGTAGAAATCCACTAAAAGTTTTGTTTGGTTATCTTGCAATCCCGAGATAATCGTCTCCATGCTCCAAATCCATTTTAAAGCCATTTTTAAGGCATTTCGCGCATACATGAAATGAACACATTTTTCTCCAAAACTATAACAGATGCAAGCTTGTCCTGTTTGGTGGAGATGATATTTAATAAAATAAGTAGAAATCCACTAAAAGTTTTGTTTGGTTATATTGCAATCCCGAGATAATCGTCTCCATGCTCCAAATCCATTTTAAAGCCATTTTTAAGGCATTTCGCGCATACATGAAATGAACACATTTTTCTCCAAAACTATAACAGATGCAAGCTTGTCCTGTTTGGTGGAGATGATATTTAATAAAATAAGTAGAAATCCACTAAAAGTTTTCTTTGGTTATCTTGCAATCCCGAGATAATCATCTCCATGCTCCAAATCCATTTTAAAGCCATTTTTAAGGCATTTCGCGCATACATGAAATGAACACATTTTTCTCCAAAACTATAACAGATGCAAGCTTGTCCTGTTTGGTGGAGATGATATTTAATAAAATAAGTAGAAATCCACTAAAAGTTTTGTTTGGTTATCTTGCAATCCCGAGATAATCGTCTCCATGCTCCAAATCCATTTTAAAGCCATTTTTAAGGCATTTCGCGCATACATGAAATGAACACATTTTTCTCCAAAACTATAACAGATGCAAGCTTGTCCTGTTTGGTGGAGATGATATTTAATAAAATAAGTAGAAATCCACTAAAAGTTTTGTTTGGTTATCTTGCAATCCCGAGATAATCGTCTCCATGCTCCAAATCCATTTTAAAGCCATTTTTAAGGCATTTCGCGCATACATGAAATGAACACATTTTTCTCCAAAACTATAACAGATGCAAGCTTGTCCTGTTTGGTGGAGATGATATTTAATAAAATAAGTAGAAATCCACTAAAAGTTTTGTTTGGTTATCTTGCAATCCCGAGATAATCGTCTCCATGCTCCAAATCCATTTTAAAGCCATTTTTAAGGCATTTCGCGCATACATGAAATGAACACATTTTTCTCCAAAACTATAACAGATGCAAGCTTGTCCTGTTTGGTGGAGATGATATTTAATAAAATAAGTAGAAATCCACTAAAAGTTTTGTTTGGTTATCTTGCAATCCAGAGATAATCGTCTCCATGCTCCAAATCCATTTTAAAGCCATTTTTAAGGCATTTCTCGGGATTGCAAGATAACCAAACAAAACTTTTAGTGGATTTCTACTTATTTTATTAAATATCATCTCCACCAAACAGGACAAGCTTGCATCTGTTATAGTTTTGGAGAAAAATGTGTTCATTTCATGTATGCGCGAAATGCCTTAAAAATGGCTTTAAAATGGATTTGGAGCATGGAGACGATTATCTCGGGATTGCAAGATAACCAAACAAAACTTTTAGTGGATTTCTACTTATTTTATTAAATATCATCTCCACCAAACAGGACAAGCTTGCATCTGTTATAGTTTTGGAGAAAAATGTGTTCATTTCATGTATGCGCGAAATGCCTTAAAAATGGCTTTAAAATGGATTTGGAGCATGGAGACGATTATCTCGGGATTGCAAGATAACCAAACAAAACTTTTAGTGGATTTCTACTTATTTTATTAAATATCATCTCCACCAAACAGGACAAGCTTGCATCTGTTATAGTTTTGGAGAAAAATGTGTTCATTTCATGTATGCGCGAAATGCCTTAAAAATGGCTTTAAAATGGATTTGGAGCATGGAGACGATTATCTCGGGATTGCAAGATAACCAAACAAAACTTTTAGTGGATTTCTACTTATTTTATTAAATATCATCTCCACCAAACAGGACAAGCTTGCATCTGTTATAGTTTTGGAGAAAAATGTGTTCATTTCATGTATGCGCGAAATGCCTTAAAAATGGCTTTAAAATGGATTTGGAGCATGGAGACGATTATCTCGGGATTGCAAGATAACCAAACAAAACTTTTAGTGGATTTCTACTTATTTTATTAAATATCATCTCCACCAAACAGGACAAGCTTGCATCTGTTATAGTTTTGGAGAAAAATGTGTTCATTTCATGTATGCGCGAAATGCCTTAAAAATGGCTTTAAAATGGATTTGGAGCATGGAGACGATTATCTCGGGATTGCAAGATAACCAAACAAAACTTTTAGTGGATTTCTACTTATTTTATTAAATATCATCTCCACCAAACAGGACAAGCTTGCATCTGTTATAGTTTTGGAGAAAAATGTGTTCATTTCATGTATGCGCGAAATGCCTTAAAAATGGCTTTAAAATGGATTTGGAGCATGGAGACGATTATCTCGGGATTGCAAGATAACCAAACAAAACTTTTAGTGGATTTCTACTTATTTTATTAAATATCATCTCCACCAAACAGGACAAGCTTGCATCTGTTATAGTTTTGGAGAAAAATGTGTTCATTTCATGTATGCGCGAAATGCCTTAAAAATGGCTTTAAAATGGATTTGGAGCATGGAGACGATTATCTCGGGATTGCAAGATAACCAAACAAAACTTTTAGTGGATTTCTACTTATTTTATTAAATATCATCTCCACCAAACAGGACAAGCTTGCATCTGTTATAGTTTTGGAGAAAAATGTGTTCATTTCATGTATGCGCGAAATGCCTTAAAAATGGCTTTAAAATGGATTTGGAGCATGGAGACGATTATCTCGGGATTGCAAGATAACCAAACAAAACTTTTAGTGGATTTCTACTTATTTTATTAAATATCATCTCCACCAAACAGGACAAGCTTGCATCTGTTATAGTTTTGGAGAAAAATGTGTTCATTTCATGTATGCGCGAAATGCCTTAAAAATGGCTTTAAAATGGATTTGGAGCATGGAGACGATTATCTTGGGATTGCAAGATAACCAAACAAAACTTTTAGTGGATTTCTACTTATTTTATTAAATATTATCTCCACCAAACAGGACAAGCTTGCATCTGTTATAGTTTTGGAGAAAAATGTGTTCATTTCATGTATGCGCGAAATGCCTTAAAAATGGCTTTAAAATGGATTTGGAGCATGAAGACGATTATCTCGGGATTGCAATATAACCAAACAAAACTTTTAGTGGATTTCTACTTATTTTATTAAATATCATCTCCACCAAACAGGACAAGCTTGCATCTGTTATAGTTTTGGAGAAAAATGTGTTCATTTCATGTATGCGCGAAATGCCTTAAAAATGGCTTTAAAATGGATTTGGAGCATGGAGACGATTATCTCGGGATTGCAAGATAACCAAACAAAACTTTTAGTGGATTTCTACTTATTTTATTAAATATCATCTCCACCAAACAGGACAAGCTTGCATCTGTTATAGTTTTGGAGAAAAATGTGTTCATTTCATGTATGCGCGAAATGCCTTAAAAATGGCTTTAAAATGGATTTGGAGCATGGAGACGATTATCTCGGGATTGCAAGATAACCAAACAAAACTTTTAGTGGATTTCTACTTATTTTATTAAATATCATCTCCACCAAACAGGACAAGCTTGCATCTGTTATAGTTTTGGAGAAAAATGTGTTCATTTCATGTATGCGCGAAATGCCTTAAAAATGGCTTTAAAATGGATTTGGAGCATGGAGACGATTATCTCGGGATTGCAAGATAACCAAACAAAACTTTTAGTGGATTTCTACTTATTTTATTAAATATCATCTCCACCAAACAGGACAAGCTTGCATGTGTTATAGTTTTGGAGAAAAATGTGTTCATTTCATGTATGCGCAAAATGCCTTTGAAATGGCTTTAAAATGGATTTGGAGCATGGAGACGATTATCTCGGGATTGCAAGATAACCAAACAAAACTTTTAGTGGATTTCTACTTATTTTATTAAATATCATCTCCACCAAACAGGACAAGCTTGCATCTGTTATAGTTTTGGAGAAAAATGTGTTCATTTCATGTATGCGCGAAATGCCTTAAAAATGGCTTTAAAATGGATTTGGAGCATGGAGACGATTATCTCGGGATTGCAAGATAACCAAACAAAACGTTTAGTGGTTTTCTACTTATTTTATTAAATATCATCTCCACCAAACAGGACAAGCTTGCATGTGTTATAGTTTTGGAGAAAAATGTGTTCATTTCATGTATGCGCAAAATGCCTTTGAAATGGCTTTAAAATGGATTTGGAGCATGGAGACGATTATCTCGGGATTGCAAGATAACCAAACAAAACTTTTAGTGGATTTCTACTTATTTTATTAAATATCATCTCCACCAAACAGGACAAGCTTGCATCTGTTATAGTTTTGGAGAAAAATGTGTTCATTTCATGTATGCGCGAAATGCCTTAAAAATGGCTTTAAAATGGATTTGGAGCATGGAGACGATTATCTCGGGATTGCAAGATAACCAAACAAAACTTTTAGTAAATTTCTACTTATTTTATTAAATATCATCTCCACCAAACAGGACAAGCTTGCATCTGTTATAGTTTTGGAGAAAAATGTGTTCATTTCATGTATGCGCGAAATGCCTTAAAAATGGCTTTAAAATGGATTTGGAGCATGGAGACGATTATCTCGGGATTGCAAGATAACCAAACAAAACTTTTAGTGGATTTCTACTTATTTTATTAAATATCATCTCCACCAAACAGGACAAGCTTGCATGTGTTATAGTTTTGGAGAAAAATGTGTTCATTTCATGTATGCGCAAAATGCCTTTGAAATGGCTTTAAAAGGGATTTGGAGCATGGAGACGATTATCTCGGGATTGCAAGATAACCAAACAAAACTTTTAGTGGATTTCTACTTATTTTATTAAATATCATCTCCACCAAACAGGACAAGCTTGCATCTGTTATAGTTTTGGAGAAAAATGTGTTCATTTCATGTATGCGCGAAATGCCTTAAAAATGGCTTTAAAATGGATTTGGAGCATGGAGACGATTATCTCGGGATTGCAAGATAACCAAACAAAACTTTTAGTGGATTTCTACTTATTTTATTAAATATCATCTCCACCAAACAGGACAAGCTTGCATCTGTTATAGTTTTGGAGAAAAATGTGTTCATTTCATGTATGCGCGAAATGCCTTAAAAATGGCTTTAAAATGGATTTGGAGCATGGAGACGATTATCTCGGGATTGCAAGATAACCAAACAAAACTTTTAGTGGATTTCTACTTATTTTATTAAATATCATCTCCACCAAACAGGACAAGCTTGCATCTGTTATAGTTTTAGAGAAAAATGTGTTCATTTCATGTATACGAGAAATGCCTTAAAAATGGCTTTAAAATGGATTTGGAGCATGGAGACGATTATCTCGGGATTGCAAGATAACCAAACAAAACTTTTAGTGGATTTCTACTTATTTTATTAAATATCATCTCCACCAAACAGGACAAGCTTGCATGTGTTATAGTTTTGGAGAAAAATGTGTTCATTTCATGTATGCGCAAAATGCCTTTGAAATGGCTTTAAAATGGATTTGGAGCATGGAGACGATTATCTCAGGATGGCAATATAAACAAACGAAACTTTTAGTAGATTTCTACTTATTTTATTAAATATTATCTCCACCAAACAGGACAAGCTTGCATCTGTTATAGTTTTGGAGAAAAATGTGTTCATTTCATGTATGCGCGAAATGCCTTAAAAATGGCTTTAAAATGGATTTGGAGCATGGAGACGATTATCTCGGGATTGCAAGATAACCAAACAAAACTTTTAGTGGATTTCTACTTATTTTATTAAATATCATCTCCACCAAACAGGACAAGCTTGCATCTGTTATAGTTTTGGAGAAAAATGTGTTCATTTCATGTATGCGCGAAATGCCTTAAAAATGGCTTTAAAATGGATTTGGAGCATGGAGACGATTATCTCGGGATTGCAAGATAACCAAACAAAACTTTTAGTGGATTTCTACTTATTTTATTAAATATCATCTCCACCAAACAGGACAAGCTTGCATGTGTTATAGTTTTGGAGAAAAATGTGTTCATTTCATGTATGCGCAAAATGCCTTTGAAATGGCTTTAAAATGGATTTGGAGCATGGAGACGATTATCTCAGGATGGCAATATAAACAAACGAAACTTTTAGTAGATTTCTACTTATTTTATTAAATATTATCTCCACCAAACAGGACAAGCTTGCATCTGTTATAGTTTTGGAGAAAAATGTGTTCATTTCATGTATGCGCGAAATGCCTTAAAAATGGCTTTAAAATGGATTTGGAGCATGAAGACGATTATCTCGGGATTGCAATATAACCAAACAAAACTTTTAGTGGATTTCTACTTATTTTATTAAATATCATCTCCACCAAACAGGACAAGCTTGCATCTGTTATAGTTTTGGAGAAAAATGTGTTCATTTCATGTATGCGCGAAATGCCTTAAAAATGGCTTTAAAATGGATTTGGAGCATGGAGACGATTATCTCGGGATTGCAAGATAACCAAACAAAACTTTTAGTGGATTTCTACTTATTTTATTAAATATCATCTCCACCAAACAGGACAAGCTTGCATCTGTTATAGTTTTGGAGAAAAATGTGTTCATTTCATGTATGCGCGAAATGCCTTAAAAATGGCTTTAAAATGGATTTGGAGCATGGAGACGATTATCTCGGGATTGCAAGATAACCAAACAAAACTTTTAGTGGATTTCTACTTATTTTATTAAATATCATCTCCACCAAACAGGACAAGCTTGCATCTGTTATAGTTTTGGAGAAAAATGTGTTCATTTCATGTATGCGCGAAATGCCTTAAAAATGGCTTTAAAATGGATTTGGAGCATGGAGACGATTATCTCGGGATTGCAAGATAACCAAACAAAACTTTTAGTGGATTTCTACTTATTTTATTAAATATCATCTCCACCAAACAGGACAAGCTTGCATCTGTTATAGTTTTGGAGAAAAATGTGTTCATTTCATGTATGCGCGAAATGCCTTAAAAATGGCTTAAAAATGGATTTGGAGCATGGAGACGATTATCTCGGGATTGCAAGATAACCAAACAAAACTTTTAGTGGATTTCTACTTATTTTATTAAATATCATCTCCACCAAACAGGACAAGCTTGCATCTGTTATAGTTTTGGAGAAAAATGTGTTCATTTCATGTATGCGCGAAATGCCTTAAAAATGGCTTTAAAATGGATTTGGAGCATGGAGACGATTATCTCGGGATTGCAAGATAACCAAACAAAACTTTTAGTGGATTTCTACTTATTTTATTAAATATCATCTCCACCAAACAGGACAAGCTTGCATCTGTTATAGTTTTGGAGAAAAATGTGTTCATTTCATGTATGCGCGAAATGCCTTAAAAATGGCTTTAAAATGGATTTGGAGCATGGAGACGATTATCTCGGGATTGCAAGATAACCAAACAAAACTTTTAGTGGATTTCTACTTATTTTATTAAATATCATCTCCACCAAACAGGACAAGCTTGCATCTGTTATAGTTTTGGAGAAAAATGTGTTCATTTCATGTATGCGCGAAATGCCATAAAAATGGCTTTAAAATGGATTTGGAGCATGGAGACGATTATCTCGGGATTGCAAGATAACCAAACAAAACTTTTAGTGGATTTCTACTTATTTTATTAAATATCATCTCCACCAAACAGGACAAGCTTGCATCTGTTATAGTTTTGGAGAAAAATGTGTTCATTTCATGTATGCGCGAAATGCCTTAAAAATGGCTTTAAAATGGATTTGGAGCATGGAGACGATTATCTCGGGATTGCAAGATAACCAAACAAAACTTTTAGTGGATTTCTACTTATTTTATTAAATATCATCTCCACCAAACAGGACAAGCTTGCATCTGTTATAGTTTTGGAGAAAAATGTGTTCATTTCATGTATGCGCGAAATGCCTTAAAAATGGCTTTAAAATGGATTTGGAGCATGGAGACGATTATCTCGGGATTGCAAGATAACCAAACAAAACTTTTAGTGGATTTCTACTTATTTTATTAAATATCATCTCCACCAAACAGGACAAGCTTGCATCTGTTATAGTTTTGGAGAAAAATGTGTTCATTTCATGTATGCGCGAAATGCCTTAAAAATGGCTTTAAAATGGATTTGGAGCATGGAGACGATTATCTCGGGATTGCAAGATAACCAAACAAAACTTTTAGTGGATTTCTACTTATTTTATTAAATATCATCTCCACCAAACAGGACAAGCTTGCATCTGTTATAGTTTTGGAGAAAAATGTGTTCATTTCATGTATGCGCGAAATGCCTTAAAAATGGCTTTAAAATGGATTTGGAGCATGGAGACGATTATCTCGGGATTGCAAGATAACCAAACAAAACTTTTAGTGGATTTCTACTTATTTTATTAAATATCATCTCCACCAAACAGGACAAGCTTGCATCTGTTATAGTTTTGGAGAAAAATGTGTTCATTTCATGTATGCGCGAAATGCCTTAAAAATGGCTTTAAAATGGATTTGGAGCATGGAGACGATTATCTCGGGATTGCAAGATAACCAAACAAAACTTTTAGTGGATTTCTACTTATTTTATTAAATATCATCTCCACCAAACAGGACAAGCTTGCATCTGTTATAGTTTTGGAGAAAAATGTGTTCATTTCATGTATGCGCAAAATGCCTTTGAAATGGCTTTAAAATGGATTTGGAGCATGGAGACGATTATCTCGGGATTGCAAGATAACCAAACAAAACTTTTAGTGGATTTCTACTTATTTTATTAAATATCATCTCCACCAAACAGGACAAGCTTGCATCTGTTATAGTTTTGGAGAAAAATGTGTTCATTTCATGTATGCGCGAAATGCCTTAAAAATGGCTTTAAAATGGATTTGGAGCATGGAGACGATTATCTCGGGATTGCAAGATAACCAAACAAAACGTTTAGTGGTTTTCTACTTATTTTATTAAATATCATCTCCACCAAACAGGACAAGCTTGCATGTGTTATAGTTTTGGAGAAAAATGTGTTCATTTCATGTATGCGCAAAATGCCTTTGAAATGGCTTTAAAATGGATTTGGAGCATGGAGACGATTATCTCGGGATTGCAAGATAACCAAACAAAACTTTTAGTGGATTTCTACTTATTTTATTAAATATCATCTCCACCAAACAGGACAAGCTTGCATCTGTTATAGTTTTGGAGAAAAATGTGTTCATTTCATGTATGCGCGAAATGCCTTAAAAATGGCTTTAAAATTGATTTGGAGCATGGAGACGATTATCTCGGGATTGCAAGATAACCAAACAAAACTTTTAGTAAATTTCTACTTATTTTATTAAATATCATCTCCACCAAACAGGACAAGCTTGCATCTGTTATAGTTTTGGAGAAAAATGTGTTCATTTCATGTATGCGCGAAATGCCTTAAAAATGGCTTTAAAATGGATTTGGAGCATGGAGACGATTATCTCGGGATTGCAAGATAACCAAACAAAACTTTTAGTGGATTTCTACTTATTTTATTAAATATCATCTCCACCAAACAGGACAAGCTTGCATGTGTTATAGTTTTGGAGAAAAATGTGTTCATTTCATGTATGCGCAAAATGCCTTTGAAATGGCTTTAAAAGGGATTTGGAGCATGGAGACGATTATCTCGGGATTGCAAGATAACCAAACAAAACTTTTAGTGGATTTCTACTTATTTTATTAAATATCATCTCCACCAAACAGGACAAGCTTGCATCTGTTATAGTTTTGGAGAAAAATGTGTTCATTTCATGTATGCGCGAAATGCCTTAAAAATGGCTTTAAAATGGATTTGGAGCATGGAGACGATTATCTCGGGATTGCAAGATAACCAAACAAAACTTTTAGTGGATTTCTACTTATTTTATTAAATATCATCTCCACCAAACAGGACAAGCTTGCATCTGTTATAGTTTTGGAGAAAAATGTGTTCATTTCATGTATGCGCGAAATGCCTTAAAAATGGCTTTAAAATGGATTTGGAGCATGGAGACGATTATCTCGGGATTGCAAGATAACCAAACAAAACTTTTAGTGGATTTCTACTTATTTTATTAAATATCATCTCCACCAAACAGGACAAGCTTGCATCTGTTATAGTTTTGGAGAAAAATGTGTTCATTTCATGTATGCGCGAAATGCCTTAAAAATGGCTTTAAAATGGATTTGGAGCATGGAGACGATTATCTCGGGATTGCAAGATAACCAAACAAAACTTTTAGTGGATTTCTACTTATTTTATTAAATATCATCTCCACCAAACAGGACAAGCTTGCATGTGTTATAGTTTTGGAGAAAAATGTGTTCATTTCATGTATGCGCAAAATGCCTTTGAAATGGCTTTAAAATGGATTTGGAGCATGGAGACGATTATCTCAGGATGGCAATATAAACAAACGAAACTTTTAGTAGATTTCTACTTATTTTATTAAATATTATCTCCACCAAACAGGACAAGCTTGCATCTGTTATAGTTTTGGAGAAAAATGTGTTCATTTCATGTATGCGCGAAATGCCTTAAAAATGGCTTTAAAATGGATTTGGAGCATGAAGACGATTATCTCGGGATTGCAATATAACGAAACAAAACTTTTAGTGGATTTCTACTTATTTTATTAAATA
Source organism: Anomaloglossus baeobatrachus (assembly GCF_048569485.1). NCBI lineage: Eukaryota > Metazoa > Chordata > Amphibia > Anura > Aromobatidae > Anomaloglossus > Anomaloglossus baeobatrachus. The sequence goes on along the minus strand of NW_027442079.1, from coordinate 203,264 downwards.
TCATCTCCACCAAACAGGACAAGCTTGCATCTGTTATAGTTTTGGAGAAAAATGTGTTCATTTCATGTATGCGCGAAATGCCTTAAAAATGGCTTTAAAATGGATTTGGAGCATGGAGACGATTATCTCGGGATTGCAAGATAACCAAACAAAACTTTTAGTGGATTTCTACTTATTTTATTAAATATCATCTCCACCAAACAGGACAAGCTTGCATCTGTTATAGTTTTGGAGAAAAATGTGTTCATTTCATGTATGCGCGAAATGCCTTAAAAATGGCTTTAAAATGGATTTGGAGCATGGAGACGATTATCTCGGGATTGCAAGATAACCAAACAAAACTTTTAGTGGATTTCTACTTATTTTATTAAATATCATCTCCACCAAACAGGACAAGCTTGCATCTGTTATAGTTTTGGAGAAAAATGTGTTCATTTCATGTATGCGCGAAATGCCTTAAAAATGGCTTTAAAATGGATTTGGAGCATGGAGACGATTATCTCGGGATTGCAATATAACCAAACAAAACTTTTAGTGGATTTCTACTTATTTTATTAAATATCATCTCCACCAAACAGGACAAGCTTGCATCTGTTATAGTTTTGGAGAAAAATGTGTTCATTTCATGTATGCGCGAAATGCCTTAAAAATGGCTTAAAAATGGATTTGGAGCATGGAGACGATTATCTCGGGATTGCAAGATAACCAAACAAAACTTTTAGTGGATTTCTACTTATTTTATTAAATATCATCTCCACCAAACAGGACAAGCTTGCATCTGTTATAGTTTTGGAGAAAAATGTGTTCATTTCATGTATGCGCGAAATGCCTTAAAAATGGCTTTAAAATGGATTTGGAGCATGGAGACGATTATCTCGGGATTGCAAGATAACCAAACAAAACTTTTAGTGGATTTCTACTTATTTTATTAAATATCATCTCCACCAAACAGGACAAGCTTGCATCTGTTATAGTTTTGGAGAAAAATGTGTTCATTTCATGTATGCGCGAAATGCCTTAAAAATGGCTTTAAAATGGATCTGATAGTCTGGGCAACTTCCTCGACCGTTACCCAGACTTAGAAATTTCCCGACGACTGTTTAGCAAAGGGGCAAGCCGGGCAGTGTTTCCTCCAGTGTCCATGGTGTCCACAATAGAAGCACAGCTTGAGATCATGGCATCTTCTCCTCTCCTTCTCATCCAGACTGATGGCTCCAACTTCCATGTGTTCCGTAGCCGGCAACAAAGAATGTGCCCTAGGTAGAGGGGGCGGAATCTCACGCATGGTGCCCCTTCTTTCCCGTAATCTGCGGTCCATACGAACGGCCTCCGTCATCGCATCATCCAAGGTGCTGAGAGGATGGTGCAGAGCCAAGGCATCTTTCAGTGAGTCTGAAAGACCTCTCCGGAATTGGCACCTAAGTGCAGAATCATTCCACCGTACCTCAGTGGACCACTGCCGAAACTCAGAACAATATAGCTCAGCAATGTGGTTTCCCTGAGTGAGACACATGATCCTGTCCTCAGCCACCCATACACGGTCTGGTTCATCATATATCACCCCGAGGGAGTCAAAGAAGAGGTCAACCGAATGCCGTTCCGGGGCCGAAGGGGGTAGTGAAAATGTCCAGGTCTGGGGAACCCCTCTAAGCAATGACATGATGATCCCCACCAGCTGGGTCTCATTCCCCGAGGACCGAGGCTGGAGAGTGAAAAGGAGCCTGCAACTCTCCCTAAATGTCCAAAATAGGTTTTTCTCCCCCAAGAATTTATCGGGAAGCATTACCGTGGGTTCGGGGGAGGTCAGTTGGACATCAGTGGGACTATGCTGTCCTACGGTTTGTGAGGTAGCTGCTGTGGAGACACGGGGCTCAGTGGGTGCTCTCGTCCACTAAAACCCGCCGCCTTTAGAAAGACAGCGTGGCTCAGGGCTCATCCCAACTGAACGCCGGCCTCCTTAACCGTGGGCGTAACACTACTCAGACAACACAGGGTGGGGGAACCACAATAATTAGACTTTATTGGATCCCTAAACAATTAACGGCACATAACACATAACCAGCAAAACACAAAAGTAACAGGCAACAGAGTCTCACCCTTCCGCTGGCTCACCAAGGATTTAGAATGTCCTTGCCTCAGAGGTTCCAGGGCCGCTTACTCCAATCCAGCAGCACCCCGCTTTTGGCGGGCACCCACCGAGAAAGGAATAATGCCAGATTTAGGAAGCTGTCTGAGGTCTGAAAAGTCTGTAACAGGTGACTGAACTGTCCCAACCTGAGTGTCCTCCTTAGGTAGTCCTGGTATGATGATACAATCCTGGCAGCCGGAGTCGAAATCCCTAGGCTGTGGATATGGTCTCCAACCGGAACCGGAGTCCCTAGATTGAAGCCATAAGATTTCCTGATCCTCTAGTCAGCTCCGAAGAGCTTAGACTGGATCGATCAGCATCCATCAACCTGGTGGCTTAAAGAAGTCCCTTTGTATAGCCACAGCCTTCCACTTAGATACACTGCGTCCTCATCGATTGGTTGGACAAGAGTGCCTCTCCCATTGGATGAATCTCAAGCTGCATGGACAATGTTCATCCAAATGATGTCTACAGAAAGACTGAAGATATCTACATGGAGTCTGCAAGTCACAGACTCAACAATGGCTACTAAGGTAATCACATTAGCAATACACAACTACAATACAATGGTTACTGGAAAAGTCTGGAGAACAATACGTCTGGCTTTCAGTGGCCAACACAATTACATTGAGTCAACAAGAGTCTTGTAAAAACAATGAGGGACTTCTCCCCCGTCTATAAACAATCTATCATGCTGTCTGGCTGAATTTTAAGAAACTTTAACCCATGAGAGTCCATGTCGTCACAGCTGCCACTGAGGTGGTCCTCGCAGAAGCGGAGACCTCACTCTGCAGCATATTGTGTGAAGGTACCAGGGTGCGATGCTCTGCAGCCAAATCCTACACCAGCTGCGTAAGGTTGGCTACTTGCTCGCACAAAGTACTGAGTGGATCCATTACAGTCTTTTAGCCTGCAAAGTTGGATCCCACTACCAAGAAATAAATGTCTTTTTTTTTTCTCTTTCTCCTATGGGAGATAAAGTCTATTGAGGCCGGCTATACTGTCATGCTGCCACCAGGGGGAGCCAGAGCTCTGCAGCAGAAGACACTACACAGAGCAACGAGAACCAGGAAGTAAATACACAGCGTTCTCATACACTGCCTCACAGCACAGCTGAGAAACAGAGCTGCAGGGCATGCGAGGAATAGTCAGGTAGGCTGGGTCGATCACCGTACGGGAAAAAGCAGAAGCGGAGTCAAAGTCAGGCCAAGGTCAGTACCGGAGGAAGCAACTGAGTGGGGAAATAGGAGAGGGGACAGAGGACAGGAGGGACGACCAGGGGATGGAACACAGACAAGGGCACGGGGGCACAGGAACAGATAGATCAGGATATCACTCACAGGACCAGCAATCACAGGCAAAGCAGTGCTAAGCTTATAGCCGGCACTGGTTCACTGGAAATGTCAGCTTTTAAGGCACCCAGGGTCCGGAAGTGAGGCCCGAGAGAAGGCTCGGCCCCCTAGCCATGTGGACAGGGAGGCAAACCATGGCATACTCCTAGTCCTGTTTTTGTGAATGGTATGAGTTATATGGAGTTAGCATAAAATGCACAATACAATGAAAATCTGGATATATTTGTCGCTAAGTTCCTGTGATTGTGCATTTAACATTTTTTCATCTGAGCAAATCCTTTTGCTTCTCAGGAATTGCCCGATGGGAATAGTTGACTTGGGGTGTGACAAGGTGGCATGAAGGAGCGTGTGCGTGAAAAAGAGAAATAGATAAAAAAAAATCACTTGTAGTATTGATCTGTATGTCCAAAAAGTAAACCAAATCAACTTTATTGGAGAGATAACCAAATATTTATACAAACTCTCATCTTTTGTTGGGTTGGGGTCGGTCACAGCTTAAAATTAACCATTATAATTATGCAACCGAATATACCATTTCAAACGAGGCGTAATGCCACTCCTGGTGCAATCAGCCTTCACTTAACATCCACCATTTTCAACCACTGACCGCTGTGACTTAAAACAATATAACATACAATAAAGGGGAGGAAGGGTGGGACAGCAGCACACTGTGTCCAGGGTGGCCAGCAGCACAGCAGCGTCCAGGTCTCAGGGTGAGGAGAGGCCGAATCCAGGAAGTAAGGGGAATTATATAGGGGAACCAATACTAAGGAAAACAGTGAGATTGGACACCTTAAAGGGGGCAGGGTTCGGGCATGGGAGACGGATTTTAACCCCTTACATACCGGGCTCAGAAGTCAGGGTACATTCAGTGCAGCCCCACTGACCTGCCCTGCAGACTGCTGAGACCCCACCACTGCACCAATCTTCCATGCCCAAATAAAACACACAATTGTAGTAAACCAAATCAACTTTATTGGAGAGATAACCAAATATTTATACAAACTCATCTTTTGTTGGGTCAGTCACAGCTTAAAATTAACCGTTGTAATTATGCAACCGAATATACAAATATTTCAATCGAGGCGTAATGCCAGCCCGGACTCCCGGTGCAATCAGCCTTTGCTTAACATCCACCATTTTCAACCACTGACCGCCACGGAGGAGCAAAAGTTGCTAGACTGCGCTCCGACCCCCACCCATAAAAAAGAAGGCCTGCTCAATGCCTTCTTGAAGGCCTAATAAAATAGCTGCCTGTGCCTGATGGAGTTTTACCATGTCGGACCTCATGGGACAGGAACAGAGCTCATCACCGAATACGAAAAGCTTGGGCGATACCGCACCATCTATGAAGAAAGGACAAAATTAGTGAAGCAATAAATGAAGTCTACCATAACGCACAAAACAAGAGGAACGCCAACTACCGATGTGTTGAAAATCAGGGTTGGCAAACCAGCCCGTGCAGCCTCGGTAGCAGCACCCATCCTAAAAGAATGTGTACCAAACTCGAAAGGGTTAGGCCAAGAAAACCAAAGACACTTACGAAAAAAGGAACAAGAACTGGAACTTTTCACAGCTAGGGACTATCCTCTAGAGGTAGAAGGAAACACCGGAGCTGAGCACCGCATATAGTTAACCAAAGCAATACCTGCCAGACGGATCCGTTCCTGGTCTTACAAACCCAAACACGCAAACCGCCCGAAGACCACCGGAACTGTGCTTTGCAAAAACAACTTCTCACCGATTCGCAAAGCGTCAAAAAAGGCCAAGCCAAAGGAAAACGCAAAAAGAACCGATTCAAAAGTGGGCAAACAAAATTACATGCACAATCAATTGCCACCATGTAACGCTATGGACAGATCCAAAAACCCCTGGGAAATGAAAGCAAGCTTTTTCAGGTGGGAGGTGAAAAAACCATTGCTTTGGAATCAATTTCAATACCCAAGAAGGGTAACCAAAAGTAAAGCCAAAGCGCAGCTGAGCAACAGCCTCTTTATTGGGGTACCGTTCGAGCCACGGTCCCATCGCGAGAACACCCACTGGCGTCCTTATCCAGCGTGTTTGATAGTTTCTCTGGCAATGTTGTGGACGAACTAAGGCACTGGGTTGCTGCATGTGCTCCGCCACAAGCGGAGCACTTATGCCTGAATTTACATAGGCCAAAGAAGCGGCAGTGGCCTTCGTTAAATAACCAACACGTGCCAGGTCTATGAACGGCCACTGATAGGGGACGGCAGAGATGCTAAGGTGAAAGGGGTCATAAGTGTTCTGGGCCAGCATTAAACGCAGCCAAGTGCCAAGTGTCCGTGGCTTTAAATTCCCAACCCAACTGGGGTTGAAGGGCCAAACGATGATGAAAATCCTCGTCGTAACGCCACCAAGCTGATCCCCCATGTGACTTGTAGGAATTATAAATGGTGTCGAGATATATAAACATCTCAGAACAGCGCTCAGGGTGCTTCTGTCCCATGACACATCCCATAACAAAAAATGCCTGAAGCCAGTTGTTAATGGGCTTAGCCACTTTTGGCCTCCTCTCGAAAGGACGATCAGATGAGCTCCGTTCCTTGTCAACTAACTGTACGTTAATTGGTTGAAACTAAAGACCATACATCAACATAATCATTCGCCCATATTTTTTGGACAGTCTCAGCATCCAAATGGGATCCCAAAGGGGCAATACCGCACTAGAAAGCATCTCTGTGAATGTCAGCACGAGGCGGGAGGTCAGACTGTGTAGGAGGTTAACCAGCTAAAGAAGGGTTAATTACTATATCCCCTGCCTGTAAATTAGCTAACAGTGTCTGAATAGTCGCTGCCATGCCCGCACTACCCCCCTCACGCCCCCAAGTATTGGTACTCACCAGCATCCGGAAGGGGAGCGACAGCAGGCTCCTGGAGAGGATCAACAAACGTCTCCCTCTGAGGAGGTCAGGAACGACGGCGATGATGCCCATGGGGTACACATTTGCAGCCCCCTGCACCAAAGATGGCAGGTGAGGAGCTGCAACTGAGCAAAGGGGCCAGAAGGGCTTATTACTGCCCCAGCACCCAGGGGTGCATCCTGCTGGAGAAACTGAGGGGGCACCATGCCTGCAGACCCCTGGTTCATAGTGTCATGGTGTCCCCCTGTTATTCTTAGTGACGGTGGTGGCTGTTTAACTAGCGGTTTGGGGACGCAGGGGTTAACTAATACCGGCCACGGCTCCACACTGCCGGAGGAACAGTGTCGGTGTGCGGCAGCCACGGCCAGAAGCTGGGAGGGAGTGAGGAGCTGAGAGGGAGTGAGGGGTGAGGGATCTGCATGAGTTGATGGTACATCAGGGTTAATAGCTACCGGGAGGAAATTAGTGGGGCTAGTCGGGAGGCGCGCACACGACAAGTACGCATGTGTGGTGCCCCAGCAGTCTGGTTGCCACAGCAGTGTTGCCCTCCTCAAAAGGTTTAATGCTGAGCCTGGAGATAGTTGAGGAAATCCATTAGCCAGTAAGTACCATCATCTGTTACGGGGGGACCGGCAGATTAGGACTAGGGGGTATATATCCTAATCGCCAGTCGGGGCCCACCGTGCTCCAGATGACAAAGGAGCTGCTGGCACCTGAGGGTTAGGCGGAGACTATAGAGCTGGATGGCTCTGAGATAACCCAGGAACTCTGGGAACCGGTCACGTGTGTTGGGACACGTCAGACCGGACGACAACCCGATTAGCGTTTTGGTGCACCTAGCGCTACACCAACCACGTGTGCAGGAAACACGTCAGGCCGGGTGGTAACCAGGTAGCATTGACCGGAAGACCGCCACGAAAGCGCCCTGTCGGCCACGTGTGTAGGACACGTCAGGCCGAGCGGTCCTCCGATTAGCGTTTCTGGCCACCTCTCTCTCGACTGGCCACATGTGTGTAGGACACGTCAGGCCAGATGGGTTTACCAGTAGCGTTGACCGGGAAGCCGAGGAGGATAAGGAACACCCTGTTAACTCCACAGGGGTCCTGGGGTACGCTGTCCGTGCGCGTAGGGGACACAACCGGACAGGTGGCGCAGCAGGTGCGTTGTCCGTGTGCGTAGGGGGCACAATCGGACAGGTGGCGCAGCAGGTGCGTTGTCCGTGTGCATAGGAGACACAATCGGACAGGTGGCGCAGCAGGTGCGTTGTCCGTGTGCGTAGGGGGCACAATCGGACAGGAAGCACAGCAGCCGCAACCCAGTTAATGCCACTGGGCTGCTATAGCAAGACTGGAACGGCAGGAGGGAAGCACGGCGCCTGACCCTGATGTGCCGAGCCACGAATCTTGGCGTGACAGGCACCGTTCGCCTAACCCTACCTACCGCTTCCCAACATAGGCTTATGCCGCAATGAGGCTCTAACATGGAGTTGTGCTCTGACTGAGCAAAAGTGAAGACTGCGCACCTCCATGTTGTCTCCAGCCCCTTTTATAACCTGGGTCCACCCCAAACCCAGGGTGGAACCACCAAGGTCTAATAGCAGAGTGCCGTGTCATCAGTGACGTCACATGCGACCTATCCGGAACCGCCACGTCATTGATTACCTCATGGCAGCCACGCCCCAAACACTTCAACAGTCATCGTCTGACGACCAATACTGAGGTGCCAGGTCATAGGGGCGGGCCTCTGCGAGCCAGTCCGGAGTTGCCACGTCATCAGGACACCTGACACCCTCTGCCCTATCAGGGCCTGCCACCTCACGGACATGCTCAGTGAGGTCCTTACCGGACCTAGCCTCTGATGCACTAAGTGCCTGAGCATGCCCAGTAGCCTGAGCAACAGGCTCAGAAAGCAGACTATCAGTTTGAGCATGCTCAGTAGGCACATCCCAGAACTTAGACACAGCACGAAGTCCAAGTACCTGTGCAAAGAGGCTGTTAGGGTTAATTGTGGGAGCATGCTCAGTAGCCTGAACTGAGGACTTAGTCTCAGACATAACACAATCAGGCTGAGCATGCTCACTAGGCAAAACACCGGGCTTAAACTCTGGCTGGGGTAAATCGGCGCACGCATGCGCACTAGCCGCCTCTCCACACTTAGACGTGGTGGAAGGAACAGCCAACTGGAGGCACGGCCAAGAACGGCAACCGGCGCCTGGGCGCAACAGGAACCGCAGCAGGCTGCTTGCGGCTATGGCGGCGCCGGTTCGTAACATCATCCAACACAGTTTCTCTCCCAGAGCAGCAGAGGGAGCTCTTAATCTGGAGTTCCAGGGAGGATCCCTTAAGCTCTGACCTAGGGGAGGAGTTAGTTAGTCTGTGAGGAGAGTTCAATGAAAGAGGAACTCGAGTAGTGTGGTGTGTGAGCTGGGAGCGGAGCCAGATTGCTCGGCCCAGGAAAACACAGGCCACAGAGAGGCAAAAGAGGAGAAGAACATTGGGGAGTGGAGCGCAGCCAGCTCACCGCGACGTGATCGCTAGAAAACTTGAATATCGGAGTTCAGGGCCACTCGAGTACTCGAGTACCGATGGTCGCATCTGGAGGACGAGAGGACTGCAGGTCTCTGTCCACCCCACACCCGGAGGTGCAGCTGTAAAGTCAGGACCTGGAGCCCGGATAGACAGAACGGCACCTGTAATCGTCCACGCAGCCCGCCATATGGGAAAGTAATAAATTACCTCAGAGCAGCAGAACGGGTCTCAGTATACTGAAACAGTGGGACCCCAGTTACACAAACAGAGCATAGGGAGCAGGCCTCATTAATCATCTGGCCAGTGTGAGACCCCCGTCTGCTTCCAGGCCACTGGATCACCATTACCACCTGTAACAGGCTCCCAGGACTTCCCCAGTTGCCAAAGACAAGTAAAGGAGAAACCCACACCACTGAATTAATCAGCAACTAAGGGAGGCAGATTGCAGATTTAAATCTGCCTCCCAGAGCTCATGTGACTCTCTGAGGCAACGCCCATTAGCAGGAGAGGAGGAGAGTGGAATGGAGGGAATCACCAACCATCTGACTGTCAGAGGATACAGCATCTCGTATCCACTGGCAACAGCTCACACTAGGGGACCCAGCATCCCAGGGCCCCTGAGTGACAACATTGCTCCCAGGGTACGACGTGCTCGGTCAGAACCTGCACTAGTGCAAGCTCCGGGGAGCCAGAGTACACGTAGGAGCACGACGGACCCACTCAGGTGCAGAACCACCAGACCTGACAGTACCCCCCTCTTGAGGAGAGACCTCCTAACTCTCAGCACCCAGTTTGCCAGGAAACCTTTTATGGAAGTCAGCAATAAGTTTATTAGCGTGGATATCTCACCTCGGAACCCACGACCTCTCCTCTGGACCATATCCCTTTCAGTAGATCACATTTTGGACCCAATTCTGTACCTTTCTGGAATCAACACTCTGCTCGACTTCAAACTCCTCCTGACAATTCACAAGGACCGGGCATGGGGGAAGGTGAGGTGTGATCTGTCTTTTAGCCTTCTTAAGAAGGGACCTATAAAAGATATTAGGGATTCAGATACTGGCAGGGAGCTTTACTCTAAAGGTGACTGGATTGACCACCTCCAGGATGGGAAAAGGCCCAATAAATTGAGGCCCAAGCTTGGGACAGGGTACCTTGTGCTTAAGGTTTTTTTGTGGATACCCACACCAGATTCCCAACTACCAGCTTCTCCTCCTGAGACCGGTGCCTATCCACCGCATCCTTCTGTGATGTAGACGCTTTCTCAAGCTGTCTGCAAATCCCCTCCAAGTTTTTAACCTATTGGTGGTCTCAGACACCCCAGAACTCACTTCCCACCCCCGGAAAAACACTGGAGACCTGGGATCAAAACCAAAGTTGCAAAAGAGGTACACAAAGACTCATGATGCCTAATATTGAGTGCAAACTCCGCTAAAGGTAAATAAACCCCCTGATTATTGGAACAGAAGTAACTCATGTCTCTAATGACTGGTTAGTCCACTCTGAAAGGGTATGGGGATGATATGCTCAGGAGAATGATTAATTCTGTTCTAATCCGACTACAGAAAGCCTTCAAAAACGTGGAGATAAACTGTGAACCTTGATCACAATATTAACAGGAACACCGTGCAACCTGATCACATTATTGATCCACCATGTCCTGAGCTGATGGTAATTGACTCAGAGGAATAAGATGGCACTGGCGAGAGAAGCAGTCAACAATTACTCAGATGACAGTCATTCCCTTTAGAGGCCGGAAGATCAGTAAGGAAATCCATTGGGCAGACTATGGAACTTTACTCCTGGCACACACCTCACAGGCTTGAACAAAGGCCTCAACATCCAGGCCTAGCGCGGGCCACCAATACACCTGTTTAACCAAATGCATGGTACTCTTAACCCCCATGTAACCGGCCAATGCAGAATTGTGACAGTTCTGAATAAAACGGAGTCTGAAGCTAACAGGCTCAAACAATCTGTCCCATGGGGTATCAGAGGGGGCCAAATGCTGTGACTTCAAAATCTCCCATTCCACATTAGTGATAGCAACTACCATCACTGGGGAAAAAGTGCGACAGGGGAACCTCCTCCCATTGGACAGGACAGGAAAAAATGAGAACGTGAAAAAAATAAGGCCCATCTAGCCTGCCTTGGGTTAGGCCTCTTGGCATTTTCTAAATAAATTACATTTTTATGGTCCGTGAGTATCACAAAAGAGTGTCTAGTCCCCTCCAAAAATTGTCTCCACTCTTCAAGAGCCCATTTAATGGCTAGCAATTCCCGGATACCAACATAACAATTTAACTCGATGGATGAAAATTTTCTCAAAAAGAAGGCGCAGGGCTGAAGGTGAGTGAGAGCCGCAGACCCCTGGGATAGTACTGCATTTTCTGAAACATCTATCTCCACTAGAAATGGTCTATCGAAGTCAGGCTAAACTAGAACCAGAACACAGGTAAATGCCTCCTTGAGGCAGGAAAATGCCCTAGTAGCCACAGGCCCGCATTTACAAACATCCGCTTCCTTTTGGGTAAGGTCAGTAAGGGGTTTGACAAGTTTAGAAAAACCCTTATTAAACCTCCTATAGTAATTAGCAAACCTCAAAAATCTTTGAAGGGCTTTCAGGTTTTTGTGTTGGACCCAATCCTGTACAGCCTGGCGCTTAGCAGGGTTCATGCGGAATCCAGTGGATGATAAAATTACAAATCTCCTCAACCTCGAAGGAGCCCTTGGGTACGTTCACATATAGATTATTCTCCTTAAGCCTGTTAAAGGGAACATGTCAGGTGCAGTATGCAACCATAACCACAAGCAGTTCTGGGTGCATACTGCTAATCCCTGTCTAACTGTCCCTGTAAACACTAGCATAGTGTGAGATGCCGAGGGGAGAAGTACTAGAGAACAGGTATGTTTCCCCTCAGTTCATTTCATATGCCTCCATGTACTGATTGTGGAGCAGTCAGCCCATGCAAATAGGCTGGCAAAAGCTGGGAAAGTCAGATCTGGCTCAGCAATAAGTTAGTCACTGAAGGCTGTTTATTTCAGTGTAATTTTGGGCTCGATTTTTCCTGGAGTAATCAGTAGGAATGGCAGTGGGACTGGTTGCTCCCTTCTCCACATTAAGTCCAGGTTTTGATTCCTCAGCAGATCAGCTGAAATAATCAGGAGGCATTCAGTAGACTGAGACTGCTGAGGAGAGCAGTACAGGCTCATGGCTGCTGATGCTGAGACTCAATACCTCCGCTTGCTGTGCTGAGGAACCGACACAGTAAGAGAATACTGTTTTGTTTGTTACATAGGTTTATTTTATAGTTAGCATTCTGTTGTTAGTTAGTGGCCAGACAGCCTTAGACATTTGTGATGCCCTGGCAAAACCAGGTAGTCACAGATGACTGTACCCCCCAAAAAGGGTACAGGAATCGCCTCCTGCTTGGGAATCTACACCACACTTTCCACACATGGGAACACCAGCCACAAATCCTAGTCGCCCCCCATGACAACCAGGACACACCAGTGGGCGGGACCAGGCGGATGGGAACGCCCACCTAGGGGTCTTGAGGTGACACGGGGCGGGAACCAGTTAGTTCAGTAGGAGTGGAGTTGAAGTAGAGTGGAGTGAAGTTGGGATTCGGTAACAGGAGCTGAAGTGCAGTGTGGTCAGGGTTGGAGCCCTTGGACCACGGGAGGACCGACTAGGTGGCAGACTGCATTTTAGGGCCACAGGCGACGGAGATCCGGTCACGGGAGACCTGAAGTGGATTGGGGCAGGGTTGTAGCCCGCCGGTACCGACGACGGGAATCTGGTCCGGAGGTTGTGCACGGGCGGGGTACCTGGACCCTAGGACGAGGCAAACTTCAAGCCCCTTGTTAATTGACCAGCGGGACAAGGTACCAGGCCTTGTTCCCGAACAGAGCAGCCCAGATAGAGCAGACCGGAAGCGCAACTCGGGGGACATGGTGTCCGCCAAGAACCGATTGAAGTCCCACGGGTCAGCGTCTGCGGGCAACGGCTTCTTCTGTGTCCAAAGCTGCAGGGGAGCAGATTTCTCCTGTTCCAGGCGGGTTAATCCACACACCACAACACACAAGTGCAGGAGGAAGGGCCCCTACATTGCTAACCTGGGTGCGGGACCAGCACACCCCTCCAGAGGCAACCGGCATCCGTCCTTGGTTTACAGTACAGACTCTGTGTGGATTATTCATAATCGTGACTACAGCACTGTCACCCGGTCCAACCTGCCGACAACGTCCCAGCCCTGCTCCTTACGCCACAACCGGGCCTCGGGACTACACCTCCCCTACCCATGGAGGGGATTCCACCTTGCTTCCCCACTCCATCAGCCCCGGGCCACCCCAAACCAGGCAGCGGGGTTGCCACCATCCCATCACCGCAATCCACGGGTGGTGTCACAGACAATTTCCCCTGTAAATACCTCCCCTTTTCACTGTGTGAGAGGATGGGCGGATGCACGAGCCACGGGTCCGGCCACCACTTGAGCCCAGGATATGATCCCTGATCCGAGCGCCCCTCAAGCAGCCCCGGTCGCCGCAGCGGAGGCGGCACCCGTCCGCGACAACACAAAACCTGGAGTCACAAATATGATTCTTACCCCATCGGTAGATGCCGTGCGCCTTGCTTCAAAATCCATGAAACGTTCCAAAATCTTGAACTGCTGCCATCTTGCTGCCATCTTTGGCGCCAAAACAACAACAGTGTCATCTTCTTCCCCAAAAAAGGCGCGAAGCCGAAGCCCCGCCCCCTAATAATGCGGGCGGAACCAAGTGACTCCCAAAGCAGGAAGTCGCAAAGGACAGTGGGTCTCGCGAGACTGCTGTTGAAAACCAAGGGGGAGCGGCATGTAAACCAAGAGGATAAAGGGCAGGGACACCAGGACTTTGCCAAATCCCATTCCTGGACAAGCAAGCGGCAGGATGTCTCAGGGGTCCAACAACCAGAATGTGGAGAGGCCCGTTCCCGGGACCGCCGACTGGATTGAAGCGCAGACGGAGAGGATGTGCCGAAGAATCCAGGCCCAGGCACATTTCATCATGATGCGGTGAACCACCGAAATTAATGGCTGCAGCTGTCCGGGATGGAGATGGCCTCGGAGGAGCGAGTAAGCAGTGACCCATGCCCCCATGTTCCTCAGGAACTGGACATCTCAGCTGAGGGGTCTGGCCTGCCTCCGTCCGCCACGTTGCCTCCCTCGCCGCCCGTGTCCGTGGCCAGCCCCTGATCGGCCCGCTACCCTCAGCACCGGCAGCGGAACCCGTCTTGTGTCAGAAGGAGGCCCCAGCAATGGGGACCTCGGACCTTGCCTGCACCACCGACCCAGCACCCATCTCGGCCCCGAGCCAGGCCGCAACCCTGACGACATCCCATCTGGCCCAGAGCCAGGCCGCAGCCCCGATAACGTCATCCCCGGAAGTCCGCCCGTCTGCGACAGAGATAGCGACGGCTCCAGCAGTCCGCCCGGCTGCAACAGAGATGATGACGGCTCTGGCAGTCCGCCCGGCCGCAGCGGAGGCGGAGCCTGACCAGAAGTCTGTCTGGCCCACGGTGCCGGCCGCTCCAAAATATTCTGTCCCGGCTGTGGAACAGCGGGCATGCACCTGCTGAGAGGAGGAGCAGGCCACTGAGCGATGGGGCCCACGGCAGAGAGAGAGTCCGGTCATCGCCGGCGCCGAGGGCATCCGAGTGGGCCTGACACCCGAGCAGGAGGCAGAGCACGGAACCCGTGCCCCGTATTGGGAGCGGCAGCAACGGTAGCTACGCCAGGAAATAGCCGCCCGTGAGAACTGTAAGGCTGAGGTGCTGGCCCGCACCTATAAAGAAAAGGACAACCTGCGTCAAGCCATCTTCTGGGTCAGGGGCCCGACATACCATGGGCAGCTCCACTACTTTGACCCCCAGAAGGGATTGGGTCTCATTTATGAACCTGGACTAGAAGCAGAGATATTTGTGTCCCGGAGGGATGTGGTCCCTCACCTGCCTACCGGCCACCCAGACCGAAATCTGGAGGCAGGGGACATGGTAAGCTACACCCGGCATTGCGGAGAGCGAGGGTGGTTTGCCCTTGATGTGAAGAAGTGTGTGGTAGTCAACGAAACCCCTGCCTCGCCTCCCACCGTTTCTTGTATGAAGAAAAGAAGTAAGGTAGCTGTTCCCGGCTGCCTTTCTCCTACAGTTGTTTGAAAACAAAGTTTTATTTCAGCCAGTTAACAGTTAAAAATGGACCATGGTGTCAGGAGTGGCGACATCACCCCAAAAACTTTCTTGGGTCAAGTAAATAACCCCCCCATCTACCTTCTTGTTACTGACCGCCAGGAGGCGGCACCCGCTGGAGAGGTCGGTTGGAGGAAGGGCCTGCGGTGGAGTCGGCCAAGGCCCAGTCACCACGGAAACCGCTGACTACCCTGCAGGCGAAAGGGTTCCGGCCCAAGGGACTCTTTGGGGTGATACAGGGTGCGGAACTTTGACCCGGACACAGACACTCACCAAAACCCGGAATGGTGTAGAACACCCGACAAGCGGTGACACCAAGGGAGGGTACAGGTGTTTTGGGTGGCGGAACAAAGGAAAAAGGGGTAGATGGACATCGTTAAAGTAACGTTTAAGATATGTGCCTTCCATGAAGGGAAGAAATGTTCTAAGGTTCTACCGTTCCAATGTTATTTATGTTTTACCTTTTTTTCTAGATGTTGAAAAAAATTAATACTGGTGCCGGACAGCCCGCGGACGGGCTGTTTTACCAAGGGGGAGTGTGACGCCCTGGCAAAACCAGGTAGTCACAGATGACTGTACCCCCCAAAAAGGGTACAGGAATCACCTCCTCCTTGGGAATCTACACCACACTTTCCACACATGGGAACACCAGCTACAAATGCTAGTTGCCTCCCCATGACAACCAGGACACACCAGTGGGCGGGACCAGGCGGATGGGAACGCCCACCTAGGGGTCTTGAGGTGACACGGGGCGGGAACCAGTTAGTTCAGTAGGAGTGGAGTTGAAGTAGAGTGGAGTGAAGTTGGGAGTCGGTGACAGGAGCTGAAGTGCAGTGTGGTCAGGGTTGGAGCCCTTGGACCACGGGAGGACCGACTAGGTCGCAGACAGCATTGTAGGGCCACAGGCGATGGAGATTCGGTCGCGGGAGACCTGAAGTGGACTGGGGCAGGGTTGTAGCCCGCCAGTACCAACAACGGGAATCCGGTCTGGAGGCCATGCATGGGCGGGGTACCTGGACCCTAAGACGAGGCAAGCTTCAAGCCCCTTGTTAATTGACTAGTGGGACAAGGTATCAGGCCTTGTTCCCGAAGAAAGCAGCCCATATAGAGCAGACCGGAAGCCCAACACGGGGGACAGGGTGTCCGCCAAGAACCCATTGAAGTCCCACGGGTCAGCGTGTGTGGGCAATGGCTCCCTCTGCATCCAAAGCTGCAGGGGAGTGGATTTCTCCCGTTCCAGGCGGGTTAATCCACACACGACAAGACACAAGTGCAGGAGGAAGGGCCCCTACATTGCTAACCCGTGTGCGGGACCAGCACACCCCTCCAGAGGCAACCGGCATCCGGCCTTGGTTTACAGTACAGACTCTGTGTGGATTATTCGTAATCGTGAGTACACCGGTGTCACCCGGTCCAAACTGCCGACAACGTCCCAGCCCTGCTCCTTACGCCACAACCGGGCCATGGGACTACACCTCCCCTACCCGTGGAGGGGATTCCACCTTGCTGCCCCGCTCCATCAGCCCCGGGCACCCCCATACCAGGCAGCAGCTGTGCCACCATCCCATCATCGCAATCCACAGGTGGCATCACAGACAATCTCACCTGTAAATACCTCCCCTTTTCACTGTGTGCGTGGACGGGCGGTTGCACGAGCCCCGGGTCCGGCCACCACTCGAGCCCAGGACATGATCCCGGATCCAAGCACCCCTCGAGCAGCCCCGGTCGCCGCAGCGGAGGCGACACCCGTCCGCGACACATTTATTTTCCTGTTTTTGAATGTGTAACACTGAGAGATAAGGGCGCTTTCACACTTGCGTCATTTGGCATCCGTCACAGTGCGTTGTGTGACGCATTAGATGGATGCCTTGCAAATAGTGTGATAATAAAGGCAACGTATTCCTGTGAAATAACGCGTTGCGTTAAGTTGGTTTTTTTAGCCGAGAGAGAGAGACCACAGGCAGGCACTACAGCCTCCATCATCACAGCACATGCAGGCAATACAGCCCCTATCATCACTGCACACGCAGGCACTACAGCCCCAATCATCACAGCACACGAAGGCACTACAGACCCCATCATCACAGCACACGCAGGCACTACAGCCCCCATCATCATAGCACACGCAGGCATTACAGCCCCCATCATCACAGCACACGCAGGCACTACAGCCCCCATCATCACAGCACACGCAGGCACTACAGCCCCCATCATCACAGAACACGCAGGCACTACAGCATCCATCATCACAGCACATGCAGGCACTACAGCCCCCATCCTCACCGCACACACCCCGACACTACTGCACCCATCATCACCGTTCACACCTTGACACTACTGCACCCATCATCACCACTCACACCCCGACACTACTGCACCCATCATCACCGCACACACCCTGACACTACTGCGCCCATCATCACCGCACACACCCCGACACTACTGCACCCATCATCACAGCTCACACCCCGACACTACTGCACCCATCATCACAGCTCACACCCCGACACTACTGCACCCATCATCACCGCACACACCCCGGCACTACCGCACCCATCATCACCGCTCACACCCCGACACTACCGCACCCATTATCGCAGCACATACCCCGGCACTACCGCACCCATCATTACCGCACACACCCCGGCACTACTGCACGCATCAGCACAGCTCACACCCAGACTCTACTGCACCCATTATCACAGCTCACACCCAGACACTACTGCACCCATTATCACAGCTCACACCCCGACACTACTGCACCCATCATCACCGCACACATGCAGGCACTACCGCACCAATCATCACCGCTCACACCCTGACACTACCGCACTCATCATCACCACACACCCCCCGACACTGCTGCACCCATCATCACCGCACACGCGCAGGCACTACCGCACCCATCATCACAGCTCACACCCCGACACTACCGCACCCATCATCACTGCACACGCAGGCACTAACTCACCCATCATCTCCACACACGCCGGCACTATCTCTGTGACGTCCCCGCTGACAGCACGACTCCCTTCAGTTGCTGCGTGGAGCTCACAGTGAGCGGCAGTGTTCTACTGCCGCTCCTGTCAGTTTCATGTAGCAGAGCTGGATGCATCGCGGGACCTCATGGATTACGTCGGACATGGAAAGGTATTTGGGGATTTTAATAAAGTGGTGAAAGAGGGTGTTTTTTTTGTCTTTTATTCCAAATAAAGTATTTTTTCGGGTGTATGTGTTTATTTACTTTCACTTACAGGTTAATCATTGTATAGGTATCTCGGGGAGACGCCTGCCATGATTAACCTAGGACTTAGTGGCAGTTATGGAGTGCCATTAACTCCTTATTACCCCGATTGCCATCGCACCAGGGCAATTCGGGATGAGCCGGGTAGAGTCCCGGGACTGTCGCATCTAATGGATTCAGCAATTCCATGTCGCTGCTGTCTGATATTTTTAGGCTGGGGGGCTCCCCATCCTGAGAATAACAGCCTTCAGACGTGTGGCTTTATCTTGGCTGGTATCAAAATTAGGGGGGACCGCACGCCGTTTTTTTTCAATTATTTTATTTATTGTACTGCACGATATAGACTCGCCCACTGGCGGCTGTTGATTGGTTGCAGTGAGACAGCTGTCACTCAGCATGGGGGCGTGTCTGACTGCAACCAATCATAGGCGCCAGTGGGCAAGGGAAGCAGAGAATACGAGATTGAATAATGAGCGGCCGGCATTTTCAAAAGCAGGAGAAGCTGCCAGAGCAGTGTGACAGCTGTGCAGCACCGCACCGGTGATCGATGAGTAGGATTAAGGGAGGAGAGAGACCAGGAGTGATTTTAAACGATTTAGATCGTTCTGCTGGACATGCTGAGCATGCGCAGTAGAATGTGACGGGATCCGTCAGCGGATTCCGCCGCTTAGTGCATTGCGGAGGAATCCGCCCCCGTAGACAATCATTAGACACATTGGCGGATTCTAAAGGGATCCATCAGGGTGCGATATTTTAACGACCCAAAAAACGCTACATGCAGCATTCCCTCCGCCCGACGCTGCGTCAAAATAATGACTCAGCGTCGTCCAGCGGATGCAACGCAGACACTTGTGTTACAGTGCGTCGGCAATATAAGTCAATGGAGAATAGCGCAGTGCGTTAACGGACTACACTATTCTCCATAGGGGAGGATTGCGCTGAACGCAAGTGTGAAAGCGCCCTAAGTGTACACAATAAACACAGCAGTGGTCATACCTGTGTAGAACCTGCCAGTCTGCCGCTGTCATCTGTGACTCCATAGCTACTCGCTTGGACCAAAGCAAAGATCCCAGCTGAGCTATACAAATCTCACAAATGGTGTCTCGAATGCGGGCATTAGTGGCTATTGGACTGTGACTGCAGATAAACCGCTCTATGGGCATTGTCTCTTGTTGATGTCCTGGCTGAAAGCTTCTGTGCTGCTGAAGAGCCAAGAGACCAGCAATATGGAGGAGCTGCTGAAACAGTTGGTGCAGGTCAACATTAACCAACAACAGGCCAATATCCAGCAACAACAGACCAATACTTACCTCCAGAAGGCGCTGGAGCAGCAGCACCAAATGCACCAAGAGCAGTTAAATGCAATAAAGGAGTCTTTGGTTTAGCAGCCACGAGACGCGGAGGATCGTGCACAAAGCTCTGCCAGTGCGCAGAAAGCCGTACAAAAGACATTACTTAAAATGACTGCTGCTGATGTAGTGGAAGCATAGCTGGCAATGCTTGAATGTATTGCAGAACGTGAACGCTTACCGGTGGACAAATGGGCTGAAGTAGTTGCTCCATTCCTGATCGGAGATCCGCAAAAGGCATATTATGATCTAAGTGGAGCTGATGCTATGGACTATATTAAACTAAAAGGCGAAATCCTGGCAAGGCTGGGAGTAAACACACATGTACGGGCACAGAGGGTACATCTATGGACTTTTGTGGCACATCAGCCAGCTCGTTCACAAATGCATGACATCATCCATCTGGTGAAAAAATGGCTGCAACTAGAAACTCTGACGCCAGCACAGATGGTGGAATGTGTTGTCCTAGACAAGTACCTGCGATCCTAACCGGCTAAGATCCAGAGGTGGGTCAGACAAGGTGGCCCAACCAGCGCTGACCAGTTGGTGAACATGGTCGAGCATTACAGCGCTTCTGAAAGCCTACTCCAGGGGATGCTTTCACCTTGCTGGGGTTCTAGGAAATCGCCTGAAAGTCCTGCTAAAACTACTCCTTTCTCAAAAGAATAAAATGTTGCAACTAGGGGTAGCAGGTCCCCAAAGGACTATGATAGCGGTGTGGTTTCTCAGCAAGTCAGCAGGCCCAGACTGAGGTCCCCAACTCAGAGGCAAGGGCCTATACAGTGTTGGTGATGTTGTGGGCTCGGCCACGTAGCTGTTAACTGCTCATTAACTACAGAGCCGATGGACTGTAACACTGCAAGGTGTCTGTCATTATATGTACGGTCAGTCTGTGCTGCGGAGATCCTCACGGGAAATGAACAACATGTGTGTTGCATTGAGGTCAATGGCTATAGTGTCAATGCCATCTTAGACTCTGGCAGTCAAGTAACCTTGGTACATGCTAGCTTGGTGGACCCTGGAGCAATAACAGATTCAACTGTGGGCATTAGTTGCATACATGGCGATACTAAAAACTACCCCACAGCCTGTGTAACTCTTGCCACACCTTTGGGGGCCAAAAGACATCAGGCGGTAATCGTAAAGACAATGTGGCATAGTGTAATCCTGGGGAGAGACTATCCCTTATTCTGGGACTTGTGGAACGTTAAAAATGGTGTGAACACCCTGGTTGAAGAAAAACTGGTGAATGATACCCTGGGACTAGCCTCTGAGCCACTGGAGCAAGATGATGGGGGGCACACTACAGGGGTAGCTCCAGAATCTGTAGACTCTCTGTGGCTGTGTTTGCGGGCGAGGCGGACAAGCTAGAGGATGTTATAGAGATGCCAGGTCTTGAGGTGGCCCGTGATAATTTGGGGACCGCTCAACACCAAACCCAGTGTACCCAGGGGCTCAAAATGAGTTTCCACATATGGAAGTGCAACAGGGCATGCTGTACCACATTGACAAGATGCGAGGAGTGGTGGTGGAACAGCTAGTGGTACCAAAATCTTTTCGTCAGGTGGTTTTAGACCTGGCACATAAACATCCCTTGGGGGGCCACCTGGCTGGAGAAAAGACAAAAGACCGTATTCTGCAACGTTTCTTTTGGCCGGGTCTGGTGGGAGATGTAACTGAGTACTGTCAGTCCTGTCCTATATGCCAGTTGACTGCGCCTATGACACATTTTAGAAGCCCCCTTGTACCCTTGCCAATAATAGAGGTGCCCTTTGAGAGAATAGCAATGGATATAGTCGGTCCATTAGTTAAATCTGCCAGGGGTCATCCATACATTTTGGTGGTACTGGATTACGTCACCCGTTATCCAGAGGCTGTACCGTTACGAAATGCAAAAGCAATTTCAAAGGACCTTTTAACATGTTTTCTCGCACAGGCATTCTGAAAGAGATACTTACAGATCAGGGGACCCCCTTTTTGTCTCATATACTCAAAGAACTATGAAAATTTTTAAAAATATCCCACCTGCGTACCTCAGTGTATCACCCTCAGACTGACGGTCTGGTCGAGCGCTTTATTAAAACCCTAAAGGGGATGTTGAAAAGGGTGGTGGATAAAGACGGGAGGGATTGAGATGCTCTCCTGCCATATCTCTTCTTCGCCATACGAGAGGTATCCCAATCCTCCACGGGCCTTTCACCTTTTGAATTGGTCTATAGGCGGTGTCCCAGAGGCCTGTTGGATATTGCCAAGGAGATTTGGGAGCAAGAGGTGACTCCTTACTGCAGTGTAGTTGAACATATAACACTCATGCAGGACAGAATTGCGGCAGTTATGCCAATAGTCAAAGAATGTTTGGAGCGCGCACAACATGCCCAAAGCAGGGTGTACAACCGGGCAGCTAAAACACGAGTTTTTCAACCCGGGGATCGGGTGTTAGTGTTGGTACCTACTGTAGAAGATAAATTTTATGCAAAAATGGCAGGGGTCATATGAGGAGCTGAAAAGAATAGGTGAAGTGAATTATAAGGTACACCAACCAGACAAGAGAAAACCCCAACAAATCTACCACATAAAGTTGCTTAAGTTCTGGCGGGACAGGGAGAGTTTGGTAGTGGGGACTACCCTTGATAGTGGTCCTCGAGTGGCACCAATATCTGAGGTAAGTGACCCCCAGATAGTACCGCCAGAGGTGGGTATTGCAGACACGCTATCCAAGACCCAAATACAAGAAACCAAGGAGTTCGTACAGAGAAATGCAGATATTTTTTCAGAACTACCCGGCCATGCTCACCTAATTAAACATGACATTGTCACCGACCCTCAGACATGAGTACGGTTAAAACCATATCGAATTCCTGAGGCTCAAAGACAAGCCATTGCCCAGGAAGTAAAGAAAATGCTGGTGCTCGGGTTATTGAGGAGTCCCGGAGTGAGTGGGCTAGTCCTATCCTGCTGGTGCCCAAGCCCGATGGGACTAGCCGGAATTGTAATGATTTTCGTAAGTTAAATGAGGTATCAAAATTCGATGCCTACTCCATGCCAAGAGTTGATGAACTTATAGAGAGACTAGGTTCAGCCAGATACATATCCACTATTGACTTAACAAAAGGTTATTGGCAGATTCCCCTCACTGACTCGGCCAAAGAGAAAACTGCCTTTGTTATGCCACAGGGACTGTTCCAGTATCGGGATATGCCATTTGGGTTGCATGGAGCCCAAGCCACCTTCCAAAGACTAATGGATATCATCCTAAAGCCCCGTGTCCAGTATGCAGCCGCATATTTGGACGATATCATTATCTTTAGTGATAACTGGGAAACTCATTTGCCGAAGGTACAAGCTGTCTTGCACTCTCTAAGGGCTGCCAGGTTGACTGCCAATCCCAAGAAGTGTACATTGGGGTTGGAAGAAGCTCGCTATCTGGGATACATGATTGGTAGGGGAGTTATAAAACCTCAGGCTAAAAAAAGTGGACGCCATTCAGAATTGGCCACAACCAGTCACCAAAAGACAGGTCAGAGCCTTTTTGGGGATTGTTGGTTATTACCAGCGGTTCATCAAAAATGTTGCTACCATCGCAGCCCCACTCACAGATCTTACCAAGGGGTCAAACTCTGTCTCAATAAAGTGGAATGCAGAAGCAGAGGAAGCCTTTCAACGGTTGAAAAAGGCTTTATGTGACCAACCAGTGTCGGTTACTCCAAACTTTAAATGGAAGGTGTCGTGCCCAAAAAAAAACCTGAAAAAATGTAAAGTATTAATGTTTTAATGTTTTGTTTAAATATTATTATTTGTTTTTAATTGAGCAAAGTATAAAAAGAAAATAAAAAGTTTGATATTTTCCACTGTTAAACACTAGGGGAAGCAGCTGCTGAAATCCTACAGAAATCCCACTGTAGAAAAAGCCTGGATTACAGCTGCAGTAAAAGTGGGCAGAATCTGCTCTCTTGTGTGTGATATCACCTCCCCCTCCCAATCCGGACGTTTCCAACAGATAAGAGAGAATGTAGTGTAGGGACACCGTGCAGAGCCATTTTGTTGGTGACCACAACTGTCTAAAGTGTCACCAAGGACAGCTGCATAGTGCTCCCCACATAACGCTCTGCACGCCCAAGTCCAGCAATGCTCTGCCACATGCACGCCTACCCGCAATGCTCTGCCACACGGACGCACACAGTGTGTGTGTACACTGTGTATATACTGTGTGTGTGACAGCACCCAGCATGAGGGCAGCGGAGCCAGCTTGTGTATATACTATATACCGTGTACTGTGTTATATACTATATACTGTGTGTATATACTATATACCGTGTGTACAGTGTGTATATACTGTGTGTGTGACCGAGCAGCATGAGGGAGGCGGAGCCAGCGTGTGTATATAATATATACCGTGTATTGAGTGTATATACTAAACACTGTTTGTATATACTATATACCGTGTGTACACTGTGTATTTACTGTGTGTGTGACCGAGCAGCATGACTGTGCAATGCTCTGCATTCAGAACCACCTGAAATGCTCTGCCACACGCCCGCAATGCTCTGCCACGCACGCACACACAATGCTCTGCCACATGCACACACACAATGCTCTGCCACGCACGCACACACAATACTCTGCCACGCACGCACACACAATACTTTGCCATGCACGCACACACAAAATGCTCTGCACCATGCATGCACAAAATGCTCTGCCACATGCACGCACAAAATGCTCTGCCACATGCACGCACACACAATGCTCTGCCAGGCACGCACAAAATGCTCTGCCATGCACGCTGACACAATGCTCTGCCATGCACGCTGACACAATGCACTGCCACGCACACACACACAATGCACTGCCACACGCATGCGCACACAAAATGCTCTGCCACACGCACGCACAAAATGGTCTGCCCCATGCAGGCACAAAATGCTCTGCCACATGCACGCACACACAATGCTCTGCCAGGCACACACACACAATGCTCTGCCAGGCACGCACACACAATGCTCTGCCATGCACGCTGACACAATGCTCTGCCATGCACGCTGACACAATGCACTGCCACGCACACACACACAATGCACTGCCACACGCCTGCGCACACAAAATGCTCTGCCACACGCACGCACAAAATGGTCTGCCCCATGCAGGCACAAAATGCTCTGCCACATGCACGCACACACAATGCTCTGCCAGGCACACACACACAATGCTCTGCCAGGCACGCACACACAATGCTCTGCCATGCACGCTGACACAATGCTCTGCCATGCACGCTGACACAATGCACTGCCACGCACGCACACACAATGCACTGCCACACGCATGCGCACACAAAATGCTCTGCCACATGCATGCGCACACAAAATGCTCTGCCACACGCACGCACACACAATGCTCTGCCAGGCACACACACAATGCTCTGCCATGCACGCACACATAATGCTCTGCCATGCACGCACACACAATGCACTGCTACATGCACACACAAAATGCTCTGCCACATGCACGTGTCGCGGGCGGAGGAGGGGACGCCGCGCTCTCCCTACTGCTCGGGTCCGGCTGCCACTGCTGCTGCGGCCTCTGCTGCTCGGTGGCTCGAGCGATGGGCCGGATCCCGGGGACTCGAGCGGCGCTCCTCGCCCGTGAGTGAAAAGGGGATTGGGTGTTTTGGGATAGTTTATTGTCCGTGACGCCACCCACGGTTGTGGTGATTTGTTAACACCACCGCTGCTCTGTATGGGGAGCCCGGGAGTGATGATATGGAGCAGCCAGTTGTTGATGTGCCCCTCCGTGGGTAGGGGTTGTGGTGCTCCCGGGGCCCAGTGATGGGATTGGAATGGTGGACAGGCGGGTCTGGGGCCTGTGGAGGTGCAGGGGCGCAGGGGCAGCGCTGTGCCGCACGGCACGGAGGTACTCACTCAGCCAGTAAACACGACACAGTTCTCGGTAAACAAACGGCTGGTTGGACGGGTCCCTCGGACGGCTACGGTGCTGCGGCTCCCTGCAGTTAGCGATGACGGTCTCTTCCCTGCACCTATGTAAAGTCTCTTTGGTAGCGATGGGTCCCCACCGGTTACCCGCTCCCCGGCTTCAATCTGGGCCGGAGGAGCCTCTCTCTTGCCCGCAGGCGCTGGCCCTGGGAAACTGGTGCCTTGGCGGTGGCGGTGTCTCCCCTCAATGGTCGGACTGTTGCCTTCAATCGGGACTTGGTTGTTAGGAGACAGAGGTCCCCTTCACTGACGGATTTGGCAAATTATGGCGACTCCTAGCCTTGCCGGGATCCGAAAGGCCCCTGCCCTGGTGCTGACTGTTCTTCGTATACTGCTCCGGTACCGCCGGGTCACTACCCGTCCGCGGTCCTTCCAGCAACCTCCGAGCAGTCCCCCTGCAGACTATCACCGCCGTCTGCTGACCTTGCTGTCACAGTCCGGGGCACACACCCGGACCAACTTCAGGCTTTACAAACTGTTTCTTTTCACTTTACTTCAGCTTCTCTCCTAAGCTCCTCTACCACTTCACCTCCTTCTACTTTCACTTCCTAAACTCAACTGTTCTCCACTTGCTTCCTCACTCAAGCTCTGCCTGAGCTAAACTGCCTGGTTCTTCCCGCCTCCAGGGCTGTGAACTCCTCGGTGGGCGGAGCCAACCGCCTGGCCCACCCCCTGGTGTGGACATCAGCCCCTGGAGGAGGGCAACAAGGATTTTGGGTTAGCTAGGTGTACCTGCAGGGAATGTGGGGTGCATGTGGTGTTGTGACCTGTGACCCCTGGCTTGCCCAGGGCGTCACATTCCCCCTTAGCAAAACGCAGACTGTCCTCGGGCTGCCCGTCCAACACCGGTTTTATTTTCCTTTTGTTTTTTTCTGTAAAAGATAGGGAAAACGGTAACATATTTACATTTATAATTTATGGCATCATCCCACATCGGGAGGTTCAGTGCTTAAAAGTTGCAAACTTTAAAACGGTTAACGGTTACGGTCTCCGCTCTCTCCCACCCAAGTAACCTGGCCCTGATGCTGCCCCTAAAGCCCAGGCAGCACCCCTTGACCCTAGTCCAGCACAAGTTACCCGAGCGGGATCTGTCCTTCCCCTCCAGAGGGTAGCCACGGGTTCCTGTGGTGGCTGGGCCCCAGCCTGCTCTGCTGTGGGCCCTCCCTCCAACCTGCCTCTCCGGAGGCGGTAATTGCGGAAACGGTACCAGTAACTCAATTTATTTACAAGCCACTTAACGTTTGTGGTTGCCCTGCAAGTTCACGGGCTTGTCCATGAGCAGTTCCTCATGCAAACTTTCAAACGGTCCCCACGGGGACAACGGTGCCGGCAACGGCCGGTTTCCAAATCACAGTTTGCAGACAATCAGGTTACTGTTCGGTTATCAATTTCTCATTTTTCGTCAAACTTTCAAACAAACACACTTAAAACACACCTGTTTTCTTTCCCCTCCCCCTTTTAAAGAACGGTTTCCCTGTACCTAAGTGGGGGCCTACCTAGGTTGGGACGGGTGGACCTCCGGGGTCCGGTGTCAGTGAGGCTAGGCAGTGGGGCAGAGGGAACAATCGGTTCCTCCTCCCGGCTATCGTGTGGGGCAGGCGGAGGCATAGGGGAGCTGGGCACAGGTTCATCCCTGGGCACTGGCACTAGTTCTGGCTCACGGTTGACCGCTTCCACCACTTCTTCATCCACAGGTTGTGGGAACAGTATCACTGGAAGAATCACCGCGCCGTTCTGTGTAGGCCAGTCTGCTGGGAAGTCACCCATCACAGTGTGGATCACCTCTTTTGCCTTCTCTGCTGGTGGAGGAGCTGGTACTTCAGCCATCGCCCTCAATGCTGGTGGGCACCTTTTCAGATGGTCCCGGGAAACCGTGGCCAAGGTGCCCCCTTGGTCACGACTGATCTGGTAGGCCTTTCCATCTTCCCATCCTGTGGGTTGGATGACGTATGGGATTTGTTCCCATTGATCATCCAGCTTCTGGGTTTTTTTCTTCCGCTTTAACACCACATCTCCAGGCTGGAAAGGGCCCGCAGACGCTTTCTGATTGAAGCGCTGCTCCTGTTGTTCTCGACTCCGACTTAGGTTCTTCTCCACATACTCCTGAATCTGTCGGTACTGCACCCTCCGCCGGGTGTCCCATTCAGCCGTTGAGGGGAGTGTCTCTGGGGCTTCCAGTCCCATTTCCAGGTCCACCGGCAGTCGGCCAGGCCGAGCCCTCATCAGATACGCTGGGGTGCACTTCGTTGAGCTAGACGGGATATTGTTGTACATATCGACCAAGTCAGGCAGGTTCCGCTCCTCCAACGGCAACGTTTTGAGGAGGCCAAGGACCAGATGGTTCATCTTCTCACACATACCGTTGTTCTGGGCATGGTAAGGTGTGGTCCGGATCTTCTTGCAGCCGTACAGCTGACAGAACTCCTGGAACAGCTCCGCCTCAAAGGCTGGACCTTGGTCGGTAAGCACCTTCTCAGGGTATCCATGGGGTCGACAGAAGTAAGCTTGGAACGCTCTAGCGGCGGTACGGCCGGTTAAGTCCTTGACCGGGACAACCACCAGGAACCGAGAGTAATGATCTACTATGGTCAGAGCGTAAGTGTACCCACTTCGGCTGGGGGTGAGCTTTACATGGTCCAAGGCGACCAGCTCCAGCGGTTGGTGTGTAACGATCGGGCGTAGGGGAGCCTTCTGGCTGGCTTCATCCTTCCTCCTCAACGTACAAGGACCGCACTCTCGACACCAGGCCTCTACCGACTCCCGCATCCCACTCCAATAGAACCGCTCCATCAACAGCATCTCCAGCTTCTTCCACCCGAAGTGGCCGGCACCATCATGGTACGCCTTGCCCTGCAGAACAGTGGGTACATCAGCTAGGGGAATAACCAACTGGTGGATTTTCTCATGGGTCTTCGGGTTGATCAGCTCACGGTACAACCTCCCCTGATGTAGACACAGCCGGGTCCGTTCCTTCCACAAGCGTTGGGCTTCAGCTGGGGCGGCAGGGTCCATCCCAGCAGCGCCTTGCAGCGGGCGCCTGATTTTGAGCTTCCTGCCACTCCTGACTGTGCAGCGGATCCAGGTTCACCCGTTGTTGGTGGACATGTACCTTCTCAGTTGGTGGCCGGTGGCATGCAGGCAACTCGATCTCCTCGAGGTCATCATCCTCGCACCCACCTTCTGACAAGTTGGGCATCCGAGAGAGGGCATCAGCATTAATGTTGACACGACCGGCCCTGTATTTGATGGTGAAGTCATAGTTGGCTAGTCTGGCCACCCACCGCTGCTCCAACGCGCCCAGCTTGGCCGTGTCCAGGTGAGTCAACGGATTGTTATCCGTGAAGGCGGTGAACTTGGCTGCGGCCAAGTAGTGGCGGAACCGCTCGGTGATAGCCCACACCAGTGCCAGGAGCTCGAGCTTGAAGGAGCTGTAGTTCTCAGGGTTCCTTTCAGTCGGCCGGAGTTTTCGACTAGCATATGCAATCACCTTCTCCTTTCCTTCCTGGACCTGGGACAGGACTGCCCCCCAAACCCACATTGCTGGCGTCTGTGTAGAGGATGAATGGGCAGCCGTAGTCAGGGTACGCTAGGACCTCTTCTCCAGTCAAGGCCGCTTTCAGCTGACGGAAGGATTCCTCATGCCTGTCCTCCCACACCAGTGGGGCTCCGATGGGTCTACCACCTTTGGTCTGTCCCACAAGGAGGTCTTGCATGGGAGCAACCATCTTCGTGTACCCCTTGATGAAGCGCCGGTAGTATCCCACCAGACCCAAAAACTGCCTTACTTCCCTCACGGTGGTTGGTCTTGGCCAGTCCCGGATGGCAGTGATCTTCTCAGGGTCGGGGGCGACACCTTCCGCACTCACCACATGCCCCAGGTATTGCATTCTGGGTTTCAGCAGGTGGCACTTGGAGGGCTTCAACTTCATCCCGTATTTGGCAAGGGACGCGAACACCTCGGCTAGGTGCTCCAGATGGGCTTCATACGTCTGAGAGTACACAATCACATCATCCAGGTATAACAGGACGGTCTCGAAGTTCAGATGTCCCAGACAGCACTCCATCAGCCGTTGGAAGGTTCCAGGGGCATTGCACAGCCCAAACGGCATACTATTGAATTCACAGAGCCCCATTGGGGTGGTGAAAGCGGTTTTCTCCCGGTCTTCCGGGGCCACTGCCACTTGCCAGTACCCACTGGTGAGGTCAAGGGTAGAGAAGTAATTTGCGGTTCTCAGTGCGGCCAAAGACTCTTCAATACGGGGCAGTGGGTAGGCATCTTTATGTGTTATCTGATTAATCTTCCGGTAGTCCACACACATCCGCATGGTACCATCCTTCTTCTTGACCAGTACCAACGGAGCGGCCCAGGGACTACAGCTGTCCCGAATAACCCCTGCCTCCTTCATATTCCTCAACATATCTTTGGCACACTGGTAATGCGCAGGGGGAATAGGCCTGAACCTCTCTTTGATAGGGGGGTGTTCACCGGTGGAGATGTGGTGTTGGACCCCTTTGATCTGCCCAAAGTCTAGTGGATGTTTGCTGAAAACCTGTTCATACTCCCGCACCACCCTGTATACCCCTGCTTTGTGATGTGTAGGGGTATCATCAGTGCCCACGTGTAGCTGTTGGTGCCACTCATTTACCTCCCCATGAGGCGGGGGAGTGCTGGTAGTAGGTGGGGAGACTGAGGGAATGGCCTCGTGGATGGTGTGGGGATCCAGGGTGAGCAGCTTGGCAATGGTGGCATACCGGGGAAGCCTGACTTCTTCCTCCCCACAGTTCAGCACCCTCACGGGCACTCTCCCCTTCTTTACGTCTACCACCCCTCGGGCGTCCATTCCAGTGGGCCAGTGCTCGGAGGGTATGGGCTCCATCATGGCAGGGTAGTCACGCCCCTGAGGCCCTACACCAAATCATCATCTCACTCCTAGGGGGCACAATCAACGGAGCAACATCCATCACTCTCACTCCACCAATCTCTCCTCCTGTTGAGTTTACATGCTGGCGGTACATCAAGGCTCGGATCTCACGCTGCACAGCTCTCTGTCGGCTCCCCGCCGCCGTGGCGGCCAGCTGTTGCAGTAGCGCCAACACATCACCCATACAGTGCTCCATCACATTGGTTCCTAGCACTATCTTCGGGTTATGATCACTGGGTTCATTCATGATCACAATCATACCCTGGTGTTGCAGTTCAGCTTGCCCCACTGTCATAGCCACCTGTTTATACCCCACTTGGGTCAATGGGAGTCCATTAGCAGCAATTAGCGTTATACTAGTATCTGGGGGTGCCAGCTCGTCTATCCCCCAATACCGCTGGTACAATGTGTATGGTATGGTGGTTACCTGTGATCCAGTGTCCAAGAGAGCCATCACCGGTATGCCGTCCACAGCCACGGGGATGATGGGCCGGGCCCCGATATACCGGTCCCGCCAGTCTGGGGGGCCACGGGGTTCTACTCCTGAGGACTGGCCCGGGGCCCCAGGGGTTGCTCGTTTAATGGGCACTGTCGGAAGTAATGCCCAGGCTTACGGCACTTGTAGCAGGTTGGAGGTCTGCTCCGCGGGTTGTTAGCACATCTCCGCTGCATCCAGGGGACATCCTCAGGGATGTCGGCAAGCTGTATCTGTGCTGGAGGCTGAGATCTGGTCAAAGGTTGGAGTGCAGCAAGAATCTTGGCGAGGTCTCCGTCCATGCGACGGACCTGGGCTGCCAGTTCCTCCATCGTGCTGCTTGGGGCTGTAGGTATTGGAGAGGTTGGTAGGGCAGGGGCCACCACAACGGGGGCCATCTCAATGGGCCACGGGGCTGGCTCCAAGATTTCTGAAGCTGGGGGCTGCAGTGCCTTAATGGCCCGTTCCTTCAACACGGCAAAGTCCACATCAGGGTGTTCTAGGGCCCAGAGCCGGAGTTGTTTGCGATCCTCAGGGGATCTCATCCCCTGCACAAATTGCTCTACTAACATCTTGTTGCTGTCCGCCTCATTGATAGGCTTCACCCGCTTTAGCGTGCGGAGGGCGGTTTGCAGACGTAAAGCATAGTCCCGAATGCTATCCACAGCCCGTTGCCGGCACTGGTAAAACTGCATCCTCAGCTCAGCTTCAGTCCGGGTCTCAAAGGCAGTCTGTAGCTTCTCAAAGATGGTGGCTACAGAGAGCCGGTCCCCCTCGGCCCAGGTCTCCGCTTCCTGCTCAGCCGCACCGGTTAACTGGCCCAGCACTACCGCTGCACGTTGCTTATCGGTCAGGGGGTACAGTTCTAGCAACAGGTTCAGCTTTTTCCGGAAGACCTGTAAAGCATCAGGTTTCCCGTCATACTGCGGTAGCCAGGTAGCTCCGGGCGCATAGGGCAAGGAGAACGGCATCACCTGAGCGAGCGCGGGGGCCGCGGCACCTCCCGCCAGCGCGGCCGGGACCTGGCAGGCCCATTCCCATCCACGGGTGCCACTGCGGCTGCGACCACCGCTCCTCCAGAGGCTCCGTCGGGCGCAGACATCTTGTTTCCGTCCCCCTTAGCCTCTTTCCGGCCCCTCCTCTATCGGGGTGGGGTTTTGGCCTCTGCTACTCGAGAAGACGCTCGAGCGGGAACTTTTCGCGCCAAAGATGGCAACTTCCGAAATTTTCCGGCCGGACATTTCCGGCGGTCACAAGGCGCACCTCTACCCAACGGCAGAGCGGTAAGATCCTGTTCGTGACGCCAAGTTGTCGCGGGCGGAGGAGGGGACGCCGCGCTCTCCCTACTGCTCGGGTTCGGCTGCCGCTGCTGCTGCGGCCTCTGCTGCTCGGTGGCTCGAGCGATGGGCCGGATCCCAGGGACTCGAGCGGCGCTCCTCGCCCGTGAGCGGAAAGGGGATTGGGTGTTTTGGGATAGTTTATTGTCCGTGACACCACCCACGGTTGTGGTGATTTGTTAACACCACCGCTGCTCTGTATGGGGAGCCCGGGAGTGATGATATGGAGCAGCCAGTTGTTGATGTGCCCCTCCGTGGGTAGGGGTTGTGGTGCTCCCGGGGCCCAGTGATGGGATTGGAATGGTGGACAGGCGGGTCGGGGCCTGTGGAGGTTCAGGGGCAGCGCTGTGCCACACGGCACGGAGGTACTCACTCAGCCAGTAAACACGACTGTCAGGTTTCCAGGTTTTCCAGTTCTCTTTTGAATGAGCTTGCCCTCAGTTAACATGGAGTTTAAGGTTCTGTTGCCCTACTTCCTGTCCAGCTGCTTAAAAGGCCGCCTCTCAGCCCAGTCCAGTGCCTGAGTATACTGCTTGCTGTGTGCTCCTGCTTTGCTGTTTCTACTTCCTGATTGCCTTGGATTCTCCTGAAACTCTACCGACCGACTCTGGACCATACCCGGTTTTCTTCAAGCTGTGCCCGGACTCCGTCTGCCGTCTTTGATCAGCACTCTGCCCGGTTCGTAACCACTCTGGACAATCATCCCGTACGGACACTCCTGGACTATACCACTTGCCCCTTGTGTACCGGCTGCCGCACATTTAGGCCTTCCAGGGTTGATTGCCGGACAGTCCCTGTACAGGGGTTCGCTCTGGTGGTCTCCCTGGGGGAGTCCGGTGCGTGGCCCCGGGAATCCCCTTCGCTCCGTTTTGTGTGTTGTTTTACTGTGTTTATTCCCGTTGTGTATCTACCGTGGTGACATATTATATAACATCTTGTACCAAGAACTCGTCTCTGTTGTCATTGCCCTAACGCAATCGAAATCCTCAGAACATACAGTAGTATTACATTATACTCAGGCCATAAGAGGATTTCGCTGGGGCAATGACTGAGACACGAGTAGATCAGCTCTTTTCCATGATCAACTCCTTGCAGCAGGAGATGGAGGCGGTGCAAACTAAACTCAGAGATGTGGAGGCACAGCTGGGCCATGATCACCAGGTACTGGGTCCGGCTATTCAGGATTTGCAAGTCAGAGTGGAGGCTCAGGAAGCCGTCCCCACTACGTCCGTATCAGCTGCCGGTATGCCTAGGTTACCCCCATTCCGTTTCAATGGTGATCGTAGTCAGTTTCGTGGATTTGTGAACCAATGTATACTGTTTTTTGATGTACATGCTGATTATTACCGTTCTGACCGGTCCAAAGTGTTATGTATAATCATGTTATTAACCTCACGAGCACTGGCTTGGGCTAATCCTATGATAGAGAATCGGGACATCCG
This sequence comes from Anomaloglossus baeobatrachus, assembly GCF_048569485.1. Taxonomy (NCBI): domain Eukaryota; kingdom Metazoa; phylum Chordata; class Amphibia; order Anura; family Aromobatidae; genus Anomaloglossus; species Anomaloglossus baeobatrachus. The sequence goes on along the minus strand of NW_027442079.1, from coordinate 169,389 downwards.
TTTAAATCACCTGGATGACTTTCTGAACGCAATGGCGCAAATGTTTGATCCGAATCGCCGTGCTACCGCTGAATCGGCTCTCCTTTCCTTACGTCAGGGAAAGCGTTCTGTCGTTGAATACGCCACTGAGTTCAAGAGGTTAGTGGTAGACACCGACTGGGGAAACAATGCATTATTGTCTGTATTCAGAAAAGGTTTGTCCAGTACCATCAAGGACGAGTTAGCTCGTTCCGAATCTCCAGGGGATTTTGAACTGTTTCTCCAGCACTGTGTGCGTATTGATACCCGCTTGACGGAGCGTAGACAGGAAAAATGGGCAGCTGTAAACCGTGTAAACAACTTTGCGTTTCCTTCTAGAGAACCCGCTCTCAGGACACCACGGGAGGCCGAGGACGTTCCTATGCAAGTGGACTCTCTGCAAAAGCGAGAGACCAACGAACGTCGCGAACACCGGCTCCGTGAGCGTTTGTGTTTCTATTGCGGTCAATCGGATCATTTCTTGATCGACTGCCCGAAACGTCCGAATCGCCCAAATAAGGTATTGGCAGCCATGGCAGAGTGTGACAACACGGACGCAGAGTCCGATATCTCTGAGGCAAGTGGGCACTTGGATGCGGTATTTCCCTTGACTGTAATGTCAACCTCACCGAAGGACTCAGAAGGGAAATATACCCATTGCTCGCTCCCCATTCAGATCCGGTGGGAGGGGCATCTAATACCTACCTCTGCAATGATAGATTCTGGGGCAGGGGGAAATTTCATGGACTCCTCTTTTGCCAGGAAACACGGTATCCGGACTCAGCAAAGATCCTCACCGGTTACCATGGAGACGGTAGACGGATCTCCGTTAAGCTCTGGACCAGTGGATCAGGAAACAGTACCGCTAGAATGCGTGATGAAGCCAGGTCAGCAGGAGACCCTTGTTTTCATGATAATTTCTTCTCCTCATTTTCCGATTATTTTAGGTATTCCGTGGCTACGGTCTACGAATCCGGTCATCGATTGGGAAACTAAGGAAATAACCTTCCCACCGCAGAGTGGTCCGACCATTAGTCCAACTGTTCCGGTTCCAGTAACACCGAATGCGGAGGGCACTGTACAGGTACCTGTTCTACCCCCGGTTTATGATGACTTTGCTGACATATGCGACAAAAGAAAAGCCGATCGGCTTCCCCCGCATAGACCGTATGATTGCCCCATAGACTTACTTCCAGGGGCGGAGATTCCGTTTGGCCATGTCTACCCGTTGGCGGCACCTGAGCTAGAAGCACTAAAAGAATACATTGATGAGAGCCTAGCCAAGGGATTTATTCGCCCGTCTACCTCACCAGCAGGGGCACCCATCTTTTTCGTGAAAAAGAAAGAGGGGACTCTGAGACCCTGTATTGACTACCGGGAACTGAATAAAATAACCATCCGGAACCGGTATCCGTTACCGTTGATTCCTGAGCTATTGGAGAGGGTCCAACAGGCAAAAATATTCACCAAATTGGATCTCCGTGGGGCATATAATCTACTTCGCATACGTCCCGGAGACGAGTGGAAGACCGCGTTCCGATGTCGGTATGGACATTTTGAGTACCTAGTGATGCCTTTTGGACTTTGTAACGCTCCCGCGGCTTTCCAACATCTAGTTAACGATATTTTTAGGGATATCATGGACCAATTCATGGTGATTTATCTGGACGATATCCTAATCTTTTCTGATTCCTTACAGGAACACCAGGAGCACGTCAAGACCGTACTTACCCGGCTGAGGGAAAATCACCTGTACATTAAACTGGAGAAATGCGAATTCCATTGCTCACAGATACAATTCTTAGGGTATGTCATCTCTCCTCAGGGACTGAACATGGAGTCTGGCAAGATACAAGCAATTCTGGACTGGCCGGAACCGGGTAACGTCAAAGAGGTACAACGCTTTGTCGGTTTTGCCAACTTTTACCGACGTTTTATCCGTAATTTTTCAGAGATCGTTCGTCCCATCACTCTGTTAACCAAGAAAGGACAGAAGTTTGTGTGGTCCGCCCAGGCCCAGGAAGCCTTCCATCGTCTCAAGGTTTGTTTTACCTCAGCGCCTATATTGGTACATCCGAATCCCGCACTTCCCTTTATCGTGGAAGTCGACGCTTCCGACTACGCATTAGGGGCCATCCTTTCTCAAAGGACTGGGGACAAGAGTCTCTTACATCCGTGTGCTTTCTTTTCCCGCCGGTTGTCCCCTGCAGAAAGGAACTATGACATTGCGGACAAGGAATTGTTAGCGATTATTTCCGCTTTCAAGGAATGGAGACACCACTTACAGGGAGCCGCGCAGCAAGTGATAGTACTCACAGATCATCGTAATCTGGAATTTCTTAAGTCTGCCAGGTGCCTGTCTCCACGGCAAGCCCGTTGGAGCCTATTTCTTAACCAATTCAATTTTGTCGTTACATACCGTCCAGGTTCACGTAATGGGAAAGCCGATGCCTTGTCCCGAATCCACGCCGTGGACTCCGTGCCTGGAACCCCGTCTCAGACCGTGTTATCGGATGCCAATTTCGTTGGAGTAATCCAGGACCAGGACTTGTGGAAGGACATCAAGCTGGCCTATGATGGTGACGTATTTCTTGCTGCCTCCCCGAATGATGTAACTCTTGTTCTTCGGAATGGTGTGTGGTTGAGAGAGCGACGCATTTATGTCCCGGAGGCCGTAAGACTTCGGGTTCTCAAGTTGGTCCATGACTCCGTGTTGGCTGGTCATAGGGGGGTACAGAAGACGCAGGAATTTCTGAGCCGTTTTTTCTGGTGGCCTACCTGTCTAAAGGATGTAAAGGACTATGTCCACTCATGCATGGTTTGTGCCCGGTGCAAGGTCCCTCGTGTGGCTCCTACGGGACTCCTCCAACCGTTACCCGTGCCATCTCGCCCTTGGGGGTCTATCTCCATGGATTTTATTGTGGAGTTGCCAGTCTCAGGCGGGCACAATACCATCTTAGTGGTGGTGGATCGATTGACTAAAGCTGCTCACTTCATTCCGTGTACCGGTCTTCCCTCAGCCGCAGAGACAGTGGATTTGGTTATCCAGAACGTATTCCGATTGCATGGGGTACCAGACGAGATCATCTCTGACCGGGGCGTGCAGTTCACGTCTAGGTTCTGGAAGGGCTTTTGTACGGCACTCCAGATTGATGTCTGTTTGTCTTCTGCATACCATCCTCAGACAAATGGGCAAACCGAACGGACGAATCAAACCCTGGAACAATACCTTCGATGTTATGTCAGCCATCTCCAAGACGATTGGTTGAAGATGCTTCCGTTGGCGGAGTTCTCCTATAACAACACTCAGAGCAGCTCCACTAAGGTAACGCCCTTTTTTGCTAACTTGGGTTATCATCCGAATGTTTTGCCTAGGTCACCGGTTGCGGTTTCGGTGCCGGCGGTGGAGGACAGATTGACAGAGCTTCGACAGAATCTGGAGGTTCTAAAGGACACTGTGGCTACGGCCCAGGAGCGTTACAAGAGGTCGGCAGACACTCACCGGAAACCGGCACCCATGTACAAGGTAGGGGACTCTGTATGGTTATCCACCAAAAACCTGAGATTGGGTGTTCCTTCGCAGAAGCTGGGACAAAAATTCATCGGTCCGTTTAAGATCACCGGGATCGTGAGCCCTGTGGCCTGTCGGCTACGGTTGCCGCACCATCTAAAGGTACACCCGGTCTTTCATGTGTCTCTCCTCAAACCTGTCTCCCCTAATACGTTTCGTGGTCGTGTTGTGCCTCCTCCTCCGCCTGTGATGGTCGACGGCGAGGAGCAGTTCGTGGTTGAGGACATTATTGACTCCCGGCTCCATCGTCGTCGGCTTCAATATCTGGTACGTTGGCAGGGGTACGCCCCCGAGGACGATTCCTGGGAACCGGTGGGTAACATTCGGGCACCCCGGAAGATCGCTCAGTTTCATCGACGGTTCCCGGACAAGCCGGGCCCTGATCCGTCCTGAGGCCGTCTCTGGGGGGGGGGGAGTAATGTCAGGTTTCCAGGTTTTCCAGTTCTCTTTTGAATGAGCTTGCCCTCAGTTAACATGGAGTTTAAGGTTCTGTTGCCCTACTTCCTGTCCAGCTGCTTAAAAGGCCGCCTCTCAGCCCAGTCCAGTGCCTGAGTATACTGCTTGCTGTGTGCTCCTGCTTTGCTGTTTCTACTTCCTGATTGCCTTGGATTCTCCTGAAACTCTACCGACCGACTCTGGACCATACCCGGTTTTCTTCAAGCTGTGCCCGGACTCCGTCTGCCGTCTTTGATCAGCACTCTGCCCGGTTCGTAACCACTCTGGACAATCATCCCGTACGGACACTCCTGGACTATACCACTTGCCCCTTGTGTACCGGCTGCCGCACACTTAGGCCTTCCGGGGTTGATTGCCGGACAGTCCCTGTACAGGGGTTCGCTCTGGTGGTCTCCCTGGGGGAGTCCGGTGCGTGGCCCCGGGAATCCCCTTCGCTCCGTTTTGTGTGTTGTTTTACTGTGTTTATTCCCGTTGTGTATCTACCGTGGTGACATATTATATAACATCTTGTACCAAGAACTCGTCTCTGTTGTCATTGCCCTAACGCAATCGAAATCCTCAGAACATACAGTAGTATTACAACGACACAGTTCTCGGTAAACAAATGGCTGGTTGGACGGGTCCCTCGGACGACTACGGTGCTGCGGCTCCCTGCAGTTAGCGATGACGGTCTCTTCCCTGCACCTATGTAAAGTCTCTTTGGTAGCGATGGGTCCCCACCGGTTACCCGCTCCCCGGCTTCAATCTGGGCCGGAGGAGCCTCTCTCTTGCCCGCAGGCGCTGGCCCTGGGAAACTGGTGCCTTGGCGGTGGCGGTGTCTCCCCTCAATGGTCGGACTGTTGCCTTCAATCGGGACTTGGTTGTTAGGAGACAGAGGTCCCCTTCACTGACGGATTTGGCAAATTATGGCGACTCCTAGCCTTGCCGGGATCCGAAAGGCCCCTGCCCTGGTGCTGACTGTTCTTCGTATACTGCTCCGGTACCGCCGGGTCACTACCCGTCCGCGGTCCTTCCAGCAACCTCCGAGCAGTCCCCCTGCAGACTATCACCGCTGTCTGCTGACCTTGCTGTCACAGTCCGGGGCACACACCCGGACCAACTTCAGGCTTTACAAACTGTTTCTTTTCACTTTACTTCAGCTTCTCTCCTAAGCTCCTCTACCACTTCACCTCCTACTTTCACTTCCTAAACTCAACTGTTCTCCACTTGCTTCCTCACTCAAGCTCTGCCTGAGCTAAACTGCCTGGTTCTTCCCGCCTCCAGGGCTGTGAACTCCTCGGTGGGCGGAGCCAACTGCCTGGCCCACCCCCTGGTGTGGACATCAGCCCCTGGAGGAGGGCAACAAGGATTTTGGGTTAGCTAGGTGTACCTGCAGGGAATGTGGGGTGCATGTGGTGTTGTGACCTGTGACCCCTGGCTTGCCCAGGGCGTCACACACGCACATAATGCTCTGCCACATGCACGCACACACAATGCTCTGCCAGGCACGCACACACAATGCTCTGCCAGGCACGCACACACAATGCTCTGCCAGGCACGCACACACAATGCTCTGCCAGGCACGCTGACACAATGCTCTGCCACGCACGCACACACAATGCACTGCCACGCACGCACACACAATGCACTGCCACTCGCATGTGCACACAAAATGCTCTGCCACACGTAGGCACAAAATGCTCTGCCCCATCCACGCACAAAATGCTCTGCCACATGCACGCACACACAATGCTCTGCCAGGCATGCACAAAATGCTCTGCCACATGCACACACACAATGCTCTGCCATGCATGCTGACACAATGCTCTGCCACGCACGTGTCGCGGGCGGAGGAGGGGACGCCGCGCTCTCCCTACTGCTCGGGTCCGGCTGCCGCTGCTGCTGCTCGGTGGCTCGAGCGATGGGCCGGATCCCGGGGACTCGAGCGGCGCTCCTCGCCCGTGAGTGAAAGGGGATTGGGTTTTGGGATAGTCTATTGTCCGTGACGCCACCCACGGTTGTGGTGATTTGTTGACACCACCGCTGCTCTGTATGGGGATCCCGGGAAGGATGGTATGGAGCAGCCAGTTGTTGTGTTGCCCCTCCGTGGGTAGGGGTTGGTGATCCCGGGGCCCAGTGATGAGGTGGGTGAAGCAGGGCTTGGTGGGTGCAGGGATGCGGGGGCAGCGCTGTGCCTTGCGGCACTGTGGTACTCACTCAGCCTGAGACGATGACACAGTTTTCGGTAAAACACACGGCTGGAAAGACGGTTCCCACGGACGGCTGCACTTGCTTTCCCCAGTAGGTGACGGTGACGGTCCCTCTGTCCTGCACCTATGATGATAATGGTTGCGATGGGTTCCCACCGGTAACCCGCTCCCCGGCTTGGATATGGGCCGGAGGAGCCCTACTTTGCCCGCAGGCGCTGGCCCTGAGAAACTGGTGCCCTGGCGGTGGCGGTATCTCTCCGTTACGGTTGGACTGTTGCCTTGAATCGGGACTTGGTTGTTAGGAGACAGACGTCCCCTTCACTGACGGATTTGGCAAATTATGGCGACTCCTAGCCTTGCCGGGATCCGAAAGGCCCCTGCCCTGGTGCTGACTGTTCTTCGTATACTGCTCCAGACCGCTGGGCCACCACCCGTCCGCGGTCCTTCCAGCAACCTCCGAGCAGTCCCCCTGCAGACTATCACCGTCGTCTGCTGACCTTGCTGTCACTGTCCGGGGCACACACCCGGACCAACTTCAGGCTTTACTACTCTCACTTTTCACTTTACTTCAGCTTTTCTCTTTAGCTCCACTACCACTTCACTTCCTTCTACTTTCACTTCCTTTTCTTAACTGCCTGTTTCTTCCCGCCTCCAGGGCTGTGAACTCCTCGGTGGGTGGAGCCAACCACCTGGCCCACCCCCTGGTGTGAACATCAGCCCCTAGAGGAAAGCAACAAGGATTTTGGGTTAGCCTTGGTGTTCCTAACTCGGGTGTAGGGTGTGGTGGTGCTGTGACCCCTGGCTTGCCCAGGGCGTCACATTCCCCCTTAGCAAAATGCAGACTGTCCGCGGGCTGCCCGTCCAACACCGGTTTTATTTTCTGAAAAATATATAAAAAGGGTAAAACGGTAATATAACAATTCATGACATCATCCCACATCGGGAGGCACATTTCTTAAACGTTGCTAACGGTTTACGGTTACGGTCTCCGCTCTCTCCCACTCAAGCAACCTGGCCCTGATGCTGCCCCTAAAGCCCAGGAAGCACCCCTTTACCCCAGTCCTGCACCAAGTCACCCGAGCGGGATCTGTCCTTCCCCCTCCAGAGGGTAGCCACCGGTTCCTGTGGTGGCTGGGCCCCAGCCTGCTCTGCTGTGGGCCCTCCCTCCAACCTGCCTCTCCGGAGGCGGTAATTGCGGAAATGGTAACGGTAGAACAACTTATTTACATGCCACTAACGTCTGTGGTTGCCCTGCAAGTCCATGGAAAGTTCTCCATGCAAAACTTTTTAAACGGTCCCCACGGGGACAACGGTGCCGGCAACTGCCGGTTTTCTCACAATCACGGTGAATTAGGTGAAGCTTTGGTAATTAATTTCTCATTTTTAAACTTTCAAACAAAACTCAGACAATCTCCTTTCCCCCCCCCTTTTTTAAAGGACGGTCTCCCTGTACCTAAGTGGGGGTCTAACTAGGTTGGGACAGGTGGACCTCCGGGGTCCGGTGTCAGTGGGGCTAGGCAGTGGGGCAGAGGGAACAATCGGTTCCTCCTCCCGGCTATCGTGCAGGACAGGCGGAGGCATAGGGGAACTGGACACAGGTTCATCCCTGGGCACTGGCACTGGTTCTGGCTCACGGTTGACCACTTCCACCACTTCTTCATCCACAGGTTGTGGGAACGGTATCACTGGAAGAATCACCGTGCCGTTCTGTGTAGGCCAGTCTGCTGGGAAGTCACCCATCACAGTGTGGATCACTTCTTTTGCCTTCTCTGCTGGTGGAGGGGCTGGTACTTCTGCCATCGCCCTTAATGCTGGTGGGCACCTTTTCAGATGGTCCCGGGAAACTGTGGCCAAAGTGCCTCCCTGGTCACGACTGATTTGGTAGGCCTTCCCATCTTCCCATCCTGTGGGCTGTATGACGTACGGGTTCTGTTCCCATTGATCATCCAGCTTGTGGGTTCTCCTCTTCCGCTTCAGTACGACATCTCCTGGCTGAAAAGGCCCAGCAGACGCCTTTTGATTAAAGCGCTGCTCCTGCAGTTCCCGACTCCGACTTAAGTTCTTCTCGACATATTCTTGAATCTGCCAGTATTGTGCTCTCCGCCGAGTTTCCCATTCAGCTGTCGAAGGGAGTGCTTCTGGGGCCTCCAATCCCATTTCCAGGCGGCCGGGGCGAGCCCTCAACAGATTTGCTGGGGTGCACTTTGTGGAGCTGGACGGGATATGGTTGTACATATCGACCAAGTCGGGTAGCTTTTCCGGCCACAGGTTCCGCTCTTCCAGCTGTAACGTCTTGAGGAGTCCCAGGACCAAGTGGTTCATCTTCTCACACATGCCGTTGGTCTGGGCATGGTAAGGGGTGGTCCGGATCTTCTTACAGCCGTACAACTGGCAGAACTCATGGAACACCTCCGCTTCAAAAGCCGGGCCTTGGTCAGTAAGCACCTTTTCTGGATATCCATGTGGTCGGCAGAAATAAGCCTGGAACGCTCGAGCGGCAGTTCGGCCAGTTAGGTCCTTGACGGGGACAACCACCATGAATCTTGAATAGTGGTCTACGATGGTCAACGCGTAGGCGTACCCACTTCGGCTGGGGGTGAGCTTGACATGGTCTAGGGCGACCAGTTCCAGCGGCTGATGTGTGATGATCGGGTGTAGGGGCGCCCTCTGGCTGGCCTCGTCCTTCCTCCTCAGCGTACAAGGACCACACTCTCGGCACCAGGCTTCTACCGACTCCCGCATCCCACTCCAGTAGAACCGCTCTCTCAACAGCATCTCCAGCTTCTTCCACCCGAAGTGTCCGGCACCATCATGGTATGCCCGCAAAACAGTAGCCACTTCAGCTTGGGGAATAACCAACTGGCAGATTTTCTCATGAGTTTTCGGGTTGATCAGCTCACGGTACAGCTTCCCTTGATGTAGATACAGCCGTTTCCGTTCCTTCCACAAGCGCTGGGCTTCAGCCGGGGCGGCAGGGTGCATCCCAACAGCACCTTGTTCCACCAGGGTCTTGACGAGGCGGACAGCCGGTGCCTGGTTTTGAGCTTCCTGACACTCTTGACTGGCCGTGGGTCCAGGTCCACCCGTTGTTGATGTACCTGTACCTTCTCAGTTGGTGGCTGGTGAAATGCAGGCAACTCGATCTCCTCGAGGTCGTCATCCTCGCACCCTTCTTCTGACAAATGGGGCATTAATTAATTAGAGTGCATCAGCATTAATGTTGACACGACCAGCTCGGTACTTGATGGTGAAGGCATAGTTGGCTAGCCGGGCCACCCACCGCTGCTCTAACGTGCCCAACTTGGCCGTGTCCAGGTGAGTCAACGGATTGTTGTCCGTAAAAGCGGTGAATTTTGCGGCAGCCAAGTAGTGGCGGAACCGCTCGGTGATAGCCCATACCAATGCCAGGAGCTCGAGCTTGAAGGAGCTGTAGTTCTCGGGGTTCCTTTCAGTTGGCCTAAGCTTCCGGCTAGCATAAGCTATCACTTTCTCCTTCCCATCCTGGACCTGGGACAGGACTGCTCCCAGTCCCACATTGCTGGCGTCAGTATAAAGGATGAATGGGCAGCCATAGTCAGGATATGCTAGGACTTCTTCCCCAGTCAAGGCCGCCTTGAGCTGGCAGAAGGATTCTTCATGCTTTTCCTCCCACACCAGTGGGACCCCTAGGGGTCTGCCACCTTTGGTCTGTCCCACGAGGAGATCTTGCATGGGAGCAGCCATCTTCGTGTACCCTTTGATAAAGCGCCGGTAGTACCCCACCAGACCCAGAAACTGCCTTACTTCCCTCACTGTGGTTGGTCTCGGCCAGCCTTGGATGGCAGTGATCTTCTCAGGGTCGGGGGCGACACCTTCTGCACTTACCACGTGCCCCAGGTATTGCACCCTGGGTTTCAGCAGGTGACACTTAGAAGGCTTCAATTTCATCCCGTATTTGGCAAGGGACGCGAACACCTCGGCCAGGTGCTCCAGATGGGCTTCATACGTCTGAGAGTACACAATCACATCATCCAAATACAATAGGACGGTCTCGAAGTTTAGGTGTCCCAGACAGCACTCCATCAGCCGTTGGAAGGTTCCTGGCGTGTTGCACAGCCCGAACGGCATACTATTGAATTCACAGAGCCCCATCGGAGTGGTGAAGGCGGTTTTCTCCCGGTCCTCCGGTGCCACTGCCACTTGCCAATATCCGCTGGTGAGGTCAAGGATAGAGAAGTAATTTGCAGTTCTCAGTGCGGCCAAAGACTCTTCAATACGAGGCAGTGGGTAGGCATCTTTATGGGTTATCTGATTAATCTTCCGGTAGTCCACGCACATCCGCATGGTACCATCCTTCTTCTTGACCAGCACCAACGGAGCGGCCCAGGGACTACAGCTGTCCCGAATAACCCCTGCCTCCTTCATATTCCTCAACATATCTTTGGCACACTGGTAATGTGCAGGGGGAATAGGCCTGTACCTCTCTTTGATAGGGGGGTGTTCCCCGGTGGGGATATGGTGTTGGACCCCCTTGATCTGCCCAAAGTCTAGTGGATGTTTGCTGAAAACCTGTTCATACTCCTGCACCACCCTGTACACCCCTGCTTTGTGATGTGTAGGGGTATCATCAGTGCCCACGTGTAGCTGTTGGTGCCACTCATTTACCTCCTCTTGAGGCGGGGAAGTGCTGGTAGTAGGTGGGGAGACTGAGGGACTGGCTTCGTGAATGGTGTGGGGATCCAGGGTGAGTAGCTTGGCAATGGTGGCATACCGGGGAAGCCTGACTTCTTCCTCCCCACAGTTCAGCACCCTCACGGGCACTCTCCCCTTCTTCACATCTACCACCCCTCGGGCGGCCATTACAGTGGGCCAGTGCTCGGAGGGTATGGGCTCCATCATGGCAGGGTAGTCACACCCCTGAGGCCCTACTGCTGCCCTTCACCAAATCATCATCTCACTCCTAGGGGGCACAAGCAACGGAGCAACATCCATCACTCTCACTCCACCAATCTCTCCTCCTGTTGAGTTTACATGCTGGTGGTACATCAAGGCTCGGATCTCACGCTGCACAGCTCTCTGTTGGCTCCCCGCCGCCGTGGCGGCCAGCTGCTGCAGTAGGGCCAACACATCACCCATACAGTGCTCCATCACATTGGTTCCTAGCACTATCTTCGGGTTCTGATTACTGGGTTCATTCATGATCACAATCATACCCTGGTGTTGCAGTTCAGCTTTCCCTACTGTCATAGCCACCTGTTTATACCCCACTTGGGTCAATGGGAGTCCATTGGCAGCAATTAGCGTTATACTAGTGTCTGGGGGTGCCAGCTCGTCTATCCCCCAATACCGCTGGTACAATGTGTATGGTATGGTGGTTACCTGTGATCCAGTGTCCAAGAGAGCCATCACCGGCATGCCGTCCACAGCCACAGGAATGATGGGCCGGGCCCCGATATACCGGTCCCGCCAGTCTGGGGGGCCACGGGGTTCTACCCCTGAGGATTGGCCCGGGGCCCCAGGGGTTGCTCGTTTAACGGGCACTGTCGGAAGTAATGCCTAGGCTTACGGCACTTGAAGCAGGTTGGAGGTATGCTCCGCGGGTTGCTAGCACTTCTCCGCTGCATCCAGGGGACATCCTCAGGGCTGTCGGCAAGCTGTATCTGTGCTGAAGGCTGGGATCTGGTCGAAGGTTGGAGTGCAGCAAGAATCTTGGCGAGGTCTCCGTCCATGCGACGGACCTGTGCTGCCAGTTCCTCCATCGTGCTGCTTGGGGCTGCAGGTGTTGAAGAGGTTGGTAAGGTAGGAGCCACCACAACGGGGGCCATCTCGATGGGCCACAGGGCTGGCTCCAGGACTTCCGAAGCTGGGGGCTGTAGTGCTTTAATGGCCCGTTCCTTTAATACAGCAAAGTCCACATCAGGGTGTTCTAGGGCCCACAGCCGGAGTTGTTTGCGATCCTCAGGGGATCTCATCCCCTGCACAAATTGCTCTACTAACATCTTGTTGCTGTCCGCCTCATTTATAGGATTCACCCGCTTTAGCGTGCGGAGGGCGGTTTGTAGACGTAAAGCATAGTCCCGAATGCTATCCACAGTCCGTTGCCGGCACTGGTAAAACTGCATCCTCAGCTCAGCTTCCGTCCGGGTCTCAAAGGCAGTCTGTAGCTTCTCAAAGATGGTGGCTACAGAGAGCCGGTCCCCCTCGGCCCAGGTCTCCGCCTCCTGCTCAGCCGCACCGGTTAACTGGCCCAGCACTACCGCCGCACGTTGCTTATCGGTCAGGGGGTACAGTTCTAGCAACGGGTTAAGCTTTTTCCGGAAGACCTGTAAGGCATCAGGTTTCCCGTCATACTGCGGTAGCCAGGTAGCCCTGGGCGCATAGGGCAAGGAGAACGGCATCACCTGAGCGAGCGCGGGGGCCGCAGCACCTCCCGCTAGTGCGGCCGGGACCTGGGCAGGCCCATTCCCATCCGCGGGTGCCACTGCGGCTGCGACCACCGCTCCTCCAGCGGCTGGCGCAGACATCTTGTTTCCGTCCCCCTTAGCTTCTTTCCGGCCCCTCCTCTATTGGGGCGGGGTTTTGGCCTTCACGCCTTTGCTACTCGAGAAGACGCTCGAGCGGGAACTTTTGCGCCAAAGATGGCGACTTCTGAAATTTTTCAGCCGGATACCTCCGGCGGTCACAAGGCGCACCTCTACCCAACGGCAGAGCGGTAAGATCCTGTTCATGACGCCAAGTTGTTGCGGGCGGAGGAGGGGACGCCGCGCTCTCCCTACTGCTCGGGTCTGGCTGCCGCTGCTGCTGCGGCCTCTACTGCTGCTCGGTGGCTCGAGCGATGGGCCGGATCCCGGGGACTCGAGCGGCGCTCCTCGCCCGTGAGTGAAAGGGGATTGGGTTTTTGGATAGTCTATTGTCCGTGACGCCACCCACGGTTGTGGTGATTTGTTGACACCACCGCTGCTCTGTATGGGGATCCCGGGAAGGATGGTATGGAGCAGCCAGTTGTTGTGTTGCCCCTCCGTGGGTAGGGGTTGGTGATCCCGGGGCCCAGTGATGAGGTGGGTGATGCAGGGCTTGGTGGGCGCAGGGACGCGGGGGCAGCACTGTGCCTTGCGGCACTGTGGTACTCACTCAGCCTGAGACGATGACACAGTTCTCGGTAAAACACACGGCTGGAAAGACGGTTCCCACGGACGGCTGCACTTGCTTTCCCCAGTAGGTGACGGTCCCTCTGTCCTGCACCTATGATGATAATGGTTGCGATGGGTTCCCACCGGTAACCCGCTCCCCGGCTTGGATATGGGCCGGAGGAGCCCTACTTTGCCCGCAGGCGCTGGCCCTGAGAAACTGATGCCCTGGCGGTGGCGGTGTCTCTCCGTTACGGTTGGACTGTTGCCTTCAATCGGGACTTGGTTGTTAGGAGACAGACGTCCCCTTCACTGATGGATTTGGCAAATTATGGCGACTCCTAGCCTTGCCGGGATCCGAAAGGCCCCTGCCCTGGTGCTGACTGTTCTTCGTATACTGCTCCAGACCGCCGGGCCACCACCCGTCCGCGGTCCTTCCAGCAACCTCCGAGCAGTCCCCCTGCAGACTATCACCGTCGTCTGCTGACCTTGCTGTCACTGTCCGGGGCACACACCCGGACCAACTTCAGGCTTTACTACTCTCACTTTTCACTTTACTTCAGCTTTTCTCTTTAGATCCACTACCACTTCACTTCCTTCTACTTTCACTTCCTTTTCTTAACTGCCTGTTTCTACCCGCCTCCAGTGCTGTGAACTCCTCGGTGGGCGGAGCCAACCGCCTGGCCCACCCCCTGGTGTGAACATCAGCCCCTGGAGGAAGGCAACAAGGATTTTGGGTTAGCCTTGGTGTTCCTAACTGGGGTGTAGGGTGTGGTGGTGCTGTGACCTGTGACCCCTGTCTTGCCCAGGGCGTCACACACGCACACACAATATGCTCTGCCACACACACACACAAAATGCTCTGACCCATGACCGCACGCACAAAATGCTCTCCCACATGCACGCACACACAATGCTCTGCCACATGCACGCATACACAATGCTTTGCCAGCATACACACAAAATGCTCTGCCACACAAACACACAATGCTCTGCTAGGCATGCACAAAATCCTCTGCCACATGCACGCACACACAATGCTCTGCCAGCACACACAAAATGCACTGCCATACGCACACACACAAGCACGCCCGCTGAGGCCGGGGAGGGAGGGGGGCCGTACATTACTCACACAGGCTGACAGGTGACGGGGGGTGATGGGGGGGGAGAGCGTGGGGGTGTCATTGGAGACGGTAGCATCGGCGGCGGGGGGAGGGGCGCCGGTACACTACTCCCATGGCCCAAACAGGTGACAGGGGGAAAAGTTCAGCACACAGCATGACTGCCGTGAGCTGCAGAAAGATGGCGCTGATCTCCTCCTTCTGCTGTGATCTTGACAGCCCAGGGGGCATGTCCTGGTCACAGCAGGGAGCTCTCCTGTAATAAGCCTAGGGGTCAGATTCCAACTATCAGAGTCTATGCACAGGGGCTGCCATAAAGGAGTGAGTAACTGTCGTTACACACACAGCAGCATGGCAGCCCCCAGTGCCTCCAATAAGGTTAGAATGAAATAAAAACTAAATAAGCAGTGATTTTAATTTTGTATTAAAAATACTTGATATCATAATCACTATTTTTAATACAAAAATAAAAAATCGCGACACCTTCCCTTTAAATGGTAGTTTATTATTCAAACAGATAGCTCTGGTGTTGGCCTTGGCGCAGTGTTTCACAAGAAGTGAACGGCGAGGAACACTCAGTGGGCTATCTAAGCAGAAAACTTACAGAGGCCGAAAAAAAATACAGTGTGGTTGAGCGAGAAGCCTTAAGGCCCTGTTACACACACAGATACATCTGCGGCAGATCTATGGTTGCAGTGAAATTGTGGACAATCAGTGCTAGGTTTGTGGCTGTGTACAAATGGAACAATATGTCCATGATTTCACTGCAACCACAGATCTGCCAAAGATTTATCTCTGGGTGTGATGGGGCCTTTAGGGGTACTTTACACATTGCGACATCGCTAGCATCGGCTAGCGATGCCGAGCGCGATAGTACCCGCCCCCGTCGCACATGCGATATGTGGTGATTGCTGCCGTAGCGAACATTATCGCTACGACAGCTTCACACGCACATACCTGCTCGGCGACATCACTAATCGGCCGGCCAATAGAAGCGGAGGGGCAGAGATGAGCGGGACATAACATCCCGCCCACCTTCCCCCTTCCGCATTGCCGTCGGGATGCAGGTAAGGAGATATTTGTCGCTCCTGCGGGTATACACACAGCGATGTGTGGAGCTGCAGGAACGACAAACAACATCGTACCTGCGGCCGCACCGACATTATGAAAATGAATGACACTACACAGATCACCGATTTTCGATGCTTTTGCGATCGTTTATCGGCGCATCTAGGATTTACACGTTGCAATGTCGTTACCGGCGCCGGTTGTGCGTCACTAACGACATGACCCCGACAAAATTTCGGAAGCGATGTCGCAACGTGTAAAGCCCCCCTTAGCTGTGAAGTGGGCCCTGGAAACCCTACGCTATTATTTACTAGGACGCCGATTTAGGCTAGTGACGGACAATTCATCCCAGACATGGATGTCCCAGGCAAAAGAGGGCAATGCGCGGGTGACACGCTGGTTCTTGGCGTTACAAAATTTTTAATTTTCAGTGGAGCACAGAGCAGGCAAAGCGCAAGGGAACGCAGACGCGTTGTCTAGAACGCACTGCTTGGTAAGTCATTGTGTCCGACCCCACGGGCTCGAACGGGGGGGGGGGGGGGTATGTGAGATGCCGAGGGGAGAAGTACTAGAGAACAGGTATATTTCCCCTCGGTTCATTTCATATGCCTCTATGTACTGATTGTGGAGCGGTCAGCCCATGCAAATAGCTGGGAAAAGCTGGGAAAGTCAGATCTGGCTCAGCAATAAGTTAGTCACTGAAGCCTGTTTATTTCAGTGTAATTTTGGGCTCGGTTTTTCCTGGAGTAATCAGTAAGAATAGCAGTGGAACTGGTTGCTCCCTTCTCCACATTCAATCCAGGTTTTGATTCCTCAATGGATCAGCTGAAATAATCAGGAGGCATTCAGTAAACTGAGACTGCTGAGGAGAGCAGTACAGGCTCATGGCTGGTGCTGAGACTCAATACCTCCGCTTGCTGTGCTGAGGAACCGACACAGTAAAGGTAACGTCACACTTAGCGACACTCCAGCGATCTGACCTGGCAGGGATCGTTGGAGCGTCGCTACATGGTCGCTGGTGAGCTGTCAAACAGGCAGAACTCCACAGCAATCAGAGATCAGCCACCAGCGACCTGTGTAACGACGCTGTGCTTGGTAACCATAGTACACATCGGGTTACTAAGCAAAGCGCTTTGCTTATAGTTACCCGATGTGTACCTTGGCTACGTGTGCAGGGAGCAGGGAGCCGGCTTCTAGAAGCTGCAGACGCTAGTATCCAAGGTAAATATCGGGTAACCAAGCAAAGCACTTTGCTTGGTTACCCGATGGACCGTTGTTCTCTCGCTGTCAAACACAGCGATGTGTGCTTCACAGCGGGAGAGCAACGACTAAAAAATGGTCCAGGACATTCAGCAACGACCGACGACCTCACAGCAGGGGCCAGGTCGTTGCTGGATGTCACACACAGCGACATTGCTAGCAAGATCGCTGTTGCATCACAAAAACCATGACTCAGCAGCGATGTCTCTAGCGTTGTCGCTTAGTGAGACGTGACGTTAAGAGAATACTGTTTTGTTTGTTACATAGGTTCATTTTGTAGTTAGCATTCTTTTGTTAGTTAGTGGCCAGACGGCCTTAGACATTTATTTTCCTGTTTTTGAATGTGTAACACAGAGATAAGTGTACACAATAAACATGGCAGTGGCCGTACCTGTGTGGAACCTGCCAGTCTGACGCTGTCATCTGTAACTCCATAGCCACTCGCTTGGACCAAAGCAAAGATCCCAGCTGAGCTATATCCCCTGTCTCACAATAGATAAAGAGATCTTCAGAAAAAGTATTTCTAAAGATCTTAAATCTTGTGCTAATGACTGCAGCGACTAGTCCCTAGGCAGTTATTTCCCCCAACTAGCCACCCATTTAGCATGGTAGCACACCCACGGGGCATGTTAAAATGCTATTCAATGCAGCATCACCAGCGGTGATGCTCGTATTTGTGTGATCACGCTTCTGAATGTTGGGCACTTCCGATCATGCGCAGTATGAAGCCGGGTGTACGCGTCCCGGCTTCAGACAGGTCTAGTGCGCATAGCAAGAAGTGCCGGAACATTCAGCTCAGCGTTCACCGTGGACCAGGTACTCGCCTCACCGCTGGTGATGCTGCATTGACTAGCATTTTAGCACGCCTCTGTGGGCGTACCAACATGATTAGAGGGTGGACAAGTCGGGGAGATATAACGCCCTAGGGACTAGTCCCTTTGCACATTAGCAAATGATATAAGATCTTTAGAAATACTTTTTCTAAAGATCTTTTTATCTATGCTGGTGTATGCAGGGATGGTGAGGAAGGGATTAGCAATATGAACCCAGAACTGCTCGTGGTTCTGGGAGAATATTGCACCTGACAGGTCCCATAAGGGACCCTATGGGACAATACATCCTTGGAGAAAATGAGAATATCATCTATATATACAATAACAAAGACCCCAAGAATATCTCTGAAGATGTCATTAACTAGCGCCTGAAACACAGCAGGCGCATTGCACATGGCATTGCAAGATATTCATAATGACCTTTAGGGGTATTGAATGCAGTGTTCCACTCGTCCCCAGACTTAATGCGAACTAGGTTATAAGCCCTTTGAGATCAAGCTTGGTAAAGATCTTAGCCCCAAAAAGTTGGTTAGATAAGTCAGGTATGATCGGAAGAGGATACTGGTTCCTAACTGTGATTTTATTAAGCTCCCGATAATCATACATGGCCATAACTTACCATCTTTTTTCGACACAAAAAAGAAACCAGCTCCCACCAGGGACTTAGAGGGCCGAATAAACCCTTTTGCTACATTCTCTTTAATATAATCCCTAATAGCTACCCTCTCAGGCTGAGAGATTAAAAATTCTACCTTTTAGGTAGTGGAGCATCAGAATTGAGTTAAATCTCACAATCATAAGGTCTATGGAGGGGCAACACAGAGCTTACCTCCTCAGGAAATTCCACCAACTACCACGGATTTTGAGTGGTAAAACACTCCAAATGAGGAACCTCTTTGAGACATTTGCTCTCGCATCTCTCACCCCACCTGATGACATCCCCACTAACGTAATCGATATGGGGATTATGTTGCTTAAGCCAAGGCAGGCCCAAAATAAAAAGAGCTGAAAGGTCCTCAAGTACCTGTGGCGCCCCAGGACCTGGTCGCCACAACAGCATTGCCCCTCCAAAGGTTTAATGCTGAGCCTGGAGGTAATTGGGAGGTCTATTGGCCAGTAAGTTTAACATCCAATGCAGTTCCTCCCTCGGGCCAGCAGGGGGAGCTCTGAACCTGGAATTCCAGGGAGCATTCCTTAAGCCTTACCTGAGGGAGAGGTTAGTGTTCAGTCTGTAGAGAGAAGTGATAGCAAGCAGACGCAGAGTAGTGCTGTCCTGTGGAATTGGGGCCTAGAGCTGGAGCAGCTTGGCCCAGTGAAGCAGGGGGAGCAGAGAGGCGCAGAAGAGACTCGGACATCGGAGTCTGTGGCCACCAGGGCCTAAAATACTCCCTGGTAGCCGAATCCGAAGGGCAGGAGAGCTGCAAGCACCTGGCCCATAAACAGCCCGAAGGTACAGCTGCATCATCAGGGCCCGGTGTGGACTCCAGCAGAGAAGCACCAGAGAGGGCCTGCGCAGCCTACCACAGAGGGAAAGGGACGTACCACCGGTCCCAGCAACAAGAGGGCCATTGCTAAATTCAGAGAGCAGGGTCCTATCACAGTAAGGAAAGAACAGGAGTAGACCTCATACTCATCTGGCCAAAACGACATCTCAGTTACTTCCAGGCCGGCCGGAGCCCTCTACCACCTGTAACGGTCTCCCAGGACTAACCGTTTGTGAAGTAAAAGAGGAGAAGGTAAAGAGACTGTTGTTTGTGCCTGTTTCTTTCATTGCCTGTCGGCCCTGCACCATGTTATCCACACAACACCATAGCCTCTCACGAGCACCAACAGTGTCCCCGGGGCACCGCTCCACCTGTGGGGAGCCGTACCACCATTGCTGCCATATCATCACCCCCGAGGCCTCACACAGCAGTGGCGGCTTAATAGCCGCAAACCACAGGTGGCATCACGACAACCATAAACTTTATTCACCAGCCATATTTAACCGACACCCACCAGGGCCATGGAGCCGGGCCCCGCCACCACTGACGACCCCCGGACTTGTCCGGCCCGGCACCGGGTGTCCCATAGCCCTGGGGTGGGCGAGTCAACTTTGGCGTCACAAACAGGATTTCGTGCCCGGTCCCACCGGGTCCTGTGCGCCTGCAGAAACTGTGCTTAAAAGACTGTGTTACTGTTTGAAAACTGCCGCCGCCATTAGCCTCGCTGAGCGCAGGAAGAAGGGGGGCGTGCCCGAAAAAGAGCGCGCCATCAGAGCGGAGGGTCGTTAACCCCGCGCTACCCGGAAGAGATTTTAAAAAGAAAGCGGAGCCTGGTAAGGTCCACTAAGGGGGAGGAAGATGTCCGACACAGAGGGAGAGCAGGTGGCTGTAGTAGCTCAAGACGCAGCAGCACCGGCCGATGTAATCCCAGTCACCGTTGCCCCAGCCCCCGCTGTAGTAATGGTCAGCCCTTGCCTCAAATTGGGTACAAGGAAGTAACCATTAAAGTGGGGCAGGTAGAATTGCCGTGTCAGGGGATGATATTGTAGATATTGATCGCAAGGAATCTAACCCACTGCTAACCATTGGTACAAATGTGATGGAAAATTGTATTGCCGAAGTGATAATTTTGTTGCAGCAGGTGTCTGAAACTGCCAGCTCCGGGCAGCAGCGTGCCCTACAGAGGGAAATCCGAGCCCTGATGAGGAAGCAGCAGGTTGAGCTGGCCGGAGGAGAAATTGGCAGTGTGAGGGTAAGTGACCTCCTCCCCATTGCAATACCCCCTAGAAGTGAAATGTTGATATGGTGCTGGGCAGCAATAGGCCTCAAGGGTCAAGATTACCAGGCCTTGGTAGAACCGGTGTATTCAGACAGCAGGCCTGGAGTCCTGATAGCCAGAGGGGTAGCAGACGTCCGCAAGGGAAGAGTGCCCGTCCGTGTCCTGAATTGTGGGGAGGAGGAAGCCAAATTGCCCCAGTACGCCACTGTACCAAAACTGTACACTGTCAGTAACAATACCATTAAAGCAGTGGAACCCTTGATCCCGTCCGACCAGGCGGAAGACAATGGCTCCAAGGGACAGCTGAAAGACTGGTGCCAAAAATTACATGTGGGCACCGACTCCACCCCCTCACACCAAAAGCATGGGGTTTACCGGGTGGTACAGGAGTACGAGCGGGTCTTCAGCAAACACCCCCTAGATTTTGGGCAGGTAAAAGGGGTTAAACATCAAATCCCCACGGGTGATCATCATCCCATTAAAGAGAGATACCGCCCTGTACCCCCAGCACAGTATCAGCGTGCCAAAGAAATGTTACGGGAGATGAAGGAGGCTGGGGTTATCAGATATAGTTGTAGCCCCTGGGCAGCTCCACTAGTACTCGTAAAGAAAAAAGATGGTACAATGAGAATGTGCGTAGACTACAGACAAATTAACTGCATTACACATAAAGATGCTTATCCACTACCCAGAATAGAAGAGTCACTAACAGCCTTAAAATCAGCTAATTATTTCTCCACCCTGGATCTCACCAGTGGGTATTGGCAGGTTCCCGTGGCAGAGGCGGACAAGGAGAAGACTGCATTCACGACACCAATGGGTCTCTGCGAGTTCAATTGTATGCCGTTCGGTCTCTGCAATGCCCCAGGGACATTTGAGAGATTGATGGAGTGCTGCTTGGGCCATCACAACTTTGAAACCGTGCTATTGTACCTGGATGACGTCATAGTCTACTCCAAGACCTGCGAAGACCACCTGAGGCACTTAGCAGAAGTGTTTGAGTCCTTGTCGGAGTATGGCCTGAAGATAAAGCCGTCCAAATGTCACCTCTTGAAGCCAAAGGTACAGTACCTGGGTCATGTGGTCAGCGCAGAAGGTGTGGCACCTGATCCGGAGAAAGTCACCGTAATCAAGGACTGGCCAAGACCCACCACGGTAAAGGAGGTGCGGCAGTTCCTTGGGCTGGTGGGCTACTACCGAAGGTTCATTGATGGTTTCACCAAGATAGCAGCGCCTCTTCAAGATCTCCTGGTGGGCCAGCCAAAGAAGGCTAAGAAGCAAAGCCCTCCATTTGAATGGAACAGTCAAATAGAAACATCTTTTGTCCGGCTGAAAGGGGCTCTCACGGGAGAAGAAATTCTGGCCTACCCTGACTACAGCCAGCCGTTTGTACTGTACACAGACGCCAGCAACGTGGGACTGGGAGCAGTTTTGTCCCAGGTGCAGGGAGGCCGGGAGAAGGTGATAGCTTACGCCAGTAGGAAGCTTCATCCCACAGAAAGGAATCCAGAAAACTACAGTTCCTTCAAGCTGGAGTTCCTCGCTATTGTTTGGGCAGTGACTGAACGCTTCAAGCACTATCTGGCATCGGCCAAGTTCACCATCTTCACGGACAACAACCCGTTGACACATCTGGCAACAGCCAAGTTAGGTGCGTTGGAGCAGCGATGGATGGCCCGGCTGTCTAACTTTGACTTTACCATCAAGTACCGGGCTGGCAAGAAGAATAACATTGCTGATGCGCTGTCCAGAATGCCTCACTTACCCAAGTCTGGAGAAGACCTGGATGAACTCGAAGAGATAGAGTTACCGGCTTTCCATCACCAAGGTGTTTCCCAGTGTGAGCATGCTGTAGGAGTGAAGCGCTCGAGCCAGCACGAGGTCTCGGTCAACCCATTACTCCACCATAATTGGGAAGAGACAGAACGGTGACCCGGCCGTGCGATTGGTCAAAGAAAAGCTAGCACAAGCTGAGACCCATCTCGGTCCAGACGCTCCACAAGAAGCCCAGCAGTTGTGGAAGGAGAGGGGACGACTGTTCACCTACCAAGGCAAGCTCTGCAAGAGATATGTAAGCTGGCGAACGAATGAACTCGTCTGGCAGATAGTGGTCCCACAGAGGGATGCTCCAATGGTCCTAGCAGCTTACCATGATAAAGCAGGACACTTCGGGTGGAAGAAGTTGGAGACCCTACTCCGCGATCGGTTCTACTGGGTGCAAATGAGAAAGACAGTCGAGAAGTGGTGCCGAGACTGTGGTCCGTGTAACCTGAGGCGGAAAGATGATGCCAGCCAGAGGTCTCCCCTACAGCCAATTGTCACGAAGCAGCCCCTGGAGTTGGTGGCCCTGGACCACGTGAAGTTAACACCAAGCCGGTCAGGCTATGTGTACGCCCTCACCATTGTGGACCATTACTCTCGTTTCCTGGTAGTAGTGCCTGTGAAGGACCAGACAGCCAGAACAGCAGCTAGAGCATTTCAGGCATACTTTTGTCGACCTCACGGTTATCCGGAAAGGGTACTGACTGATCAAGGTCCTGCATTCGAGGCAAAAGTGTTCCAAGAGTTCTGTAACATGTACGGCTGTAAGAAACTCAGAACAACACCGTAGCACCCCCAAACCAATGGATTGTGCGAGAAGATGAACCATGTGGTTATTGATATGCTCAAGACTCTACCTCTGGAAGAAAGAAACCAATGGCCAGAGAAGTTACCAGATCTGGTAGACCTGTATAACCATGTCGCGGGCGGAGGAGGGGACGCCGCGCTCTCCCACTGCTCGGGTCCGGCTGCCGCGGCTGCTGCGGCCTGCTGCTGCTCGGTGGCTCGAGCGTTGGGCCGGATCCCGGGGACTCTAGCGGCGCTCCTCGCCCGTGAGTGAAAGGGGGGTTTTTGGGTGTGGGGATTGAGTCTATTGTCCGTGACGCCACCCACGGTTGTGGTGATTTGTTAGCACCACCGCTGCTCGATAGGGGAATCCCGGGAATGATGATGTGGAGCAGCCCGTTGTTGTGTTGCACCTCCGTGGGTAGGGGTTGGTGATCCCGGGGCCCAGTGATGAGGTGGGTGATGCAGGGCTTGGTGGGCGCAGGGACGCGGGGGCAGCGCTGTGCCTTGCGGCACTTTGGTACTCACTCAGCCTGAGACGATGACACAGTTCTCGGTAAAACACACGGCTGGAAAGACGGTTCCCACGGACGGCTGCACTTGCTCTCCCAGTAGGTAACGGTGATGTCCCTTTGTCCAGCACCTAATGTTCGTGTGTTGGTAGCGATGGGTTCCCACCGGTAACCCGCTCCCCGGCTTCAAGCTGGACCGGAGGAGCTCTACTCTTTGCCCGCAGGCGCTGGCCCCGAGGAACTGGTGCCCTGGCGGTGGCGGTGTTCCTCCTTGATGGTTGGACTGTTGCCTTCAATCGGGACTTGGTTGTTGGGGGACAGACGTCCCCTTCACTGACGGATTTGGCAAATTATGGCGACTCCTAGCCTTGCCGGGGTCCGAGAGGCCCCTGCCCTGGTGCTGACTGTCCTTCGTATACTGCTCCAGACCGCCGGGCCACTACCCGTCCGCGGTCCTTCCAGCAACCTCCGAGCAGTCCCCCTCCAGACAATCACCGCTGTTGCTGACCTTGCTGACACTGTCCTGCACTTAGCCGGACCGACTTCAGGTCTTTCTACGCTCACTTTTACTCTTTTCTTCTTTGCTCCACTACTACTTCACTTTCCTCACTTGACTTGACTGTTTACTCCTCCACTCCCTAGCTTGAACTTCTCTCCTCAACTTTCTTTTCTTAACTTCTTCCTCACTCAAGCTCTGCCTGAGCTAAACTGCCTGGTTCTTCCCGCCTCCAGGGCTGTGTACTCCTCGGTGGGCGGAGCCAACCGCCTGGCCCACCCCCTGGTGTGAACATCAGCCCCTGGAGGAAGGCAACAAGGATTTTAGTAGCTTTGGTGTTCCTAACTGGGATGTAGGGTGTGGTGGTGATGTGACCTGTGACCCCTGGCTTGCCCAGGGCGTCACAACCATATCCCAGTAAACTCGACCAACTGTAGCCCTGCTTACTTGATGCGAGCAAGACCTGGCAAGTTACCTTTAGACTTTGAGATAGGAACTGTGTCACCTGAAACGGTTCAAGAGATAGAAGATTGGGATACAGAGCGACAACAGCAGTACCGCAAAGTCCAGGAATGCGTAGAAAAGAGCCTGTCCCAAGCAAGAACGAGAAAAGAGCAGAACTACAATCAAACAGCCCCAGCAACTCCCTTAGCACCTGGAGAACAGGTCCTCAAGAAAAAGCGGAGGGCGCATAAATTAGATGATCAGTGGGAGAATGAACCCTACACCATTATTCCCTCCAACTTTGACAATAGTAAGGTATGCCTCATAAGCAAAGATGAAGGCAAGACTTATCAAACAGTGTCCAGAGACCGCCTGAAAGCGTGCCCTGAGCAGTGCAAAATCCAAAAAGAAGTGGAAGAAATTCAAGAAAAAGAGGGAGAGATGATACAAACAATCCTTGGCAAATTCCCCAAAACTTGGACCCGAATAAATAATGCCATAGTGGTACCAGTCTTGACGTTCCCGCAGTTGGTCGAGCCAGAGACAGAAGAGGTTCCAGATCCATCTAAGGAACTGTCCGCCCCAACACAAGATGACACGCCAGCAGTAGAACAGGAGAATCAACCCCCTGCCAGTGGTGAACCTGCCATACCCTTGGCGAATCTGAGACCCCGTAGGCAACCAACACGCATACCTGTCAGGGTTAGGACTACCAGTAACACCGAGGGGGCAGACACTCCAAGTAGTCAGGGACAAACCCCAGAGCTACGCCGGTCCCAACGTAGCACTCGGGGACAGCCCCCTCCAAGGTATAGAACATAGAAAGTAAAATACCTAACAGAATGTATATAGTTAGTTTAAATGTCTTGTATAAAATGTTTTTTGTCTTAGCTGATTAAGTAAATGGACAATTGGGCCACTGGACTATGGGTGGCCAACACTCTAGCTGTACATAGTTAGCACCAGTGTGCTCAGCACCCCTGAAGAAAAACCCGTCCGGCGTGCATAGAGTGGGGTCATCAATGCACGCCCAGAGCCTACGTTGGGGGTTTTATCGCGGCGGGTCCCTCATGGAGCAGTGTAATGGACACCCGGCAGGGAGCCACACTTGACTCTTATAGTTGTTTAAGGTTGTAACATGTTTTGTTTTGTTTTCTTCAGTCCGGGAGAAATGAGTTTAACTAAAGGGGAGTGTGGCGCCCCAGGACCTGGTCGCCACAACAGCATTGCCCCTCCAAAGGGTTAATGCTGAGCCTGGAGGTAATTGGGAGGTCTATTGGCCAGTAAGTTTAACATCCAACGCAGTTCCTCCCTCGGGCCAGCAGGGGGAGATCTGAACCTGGAATTCCAGGGAGCATTCCTTAAGCCTTACCTGAGGGAGGGGTTAGTGTTCAGTCTATAGAGAGAAGTGATAGCAAGCAGACGCAGAGTAGTGCTGTCCTGTGGAATTGGGGCCTAGAGCTGGAGCAGCTTGGCCCAGTGAAGCAGGGGGAGCAGAGAGGCGCAGAAGAGACTCGGACATCGGAGTCTGTGGCCACCAGGGCCTAAAATACTCCCTGGTAGCCGAATCCGAAGGGCAGGAGAGCTGCAAGCACCTGGCCCATAAACAGCCCGAAGGTACAGCTGCATCATCAGGGCCCGGTGTGGACCCCAGCAGAGAAGCACCAGAGAGGGCCTGCGCAGCCTACCACAGAGGGAAAGGGACGTACCACCGGTCCCAGCAACAAGAGGGCCATTGCTAAATTCAGAGAGCAGGGTCCTATCACAGTAAGGAAAGAACAGGAGTAGACCTCATACTCCTCTGGCCAAAACGACATCTCAGTTACTTCCAGGCCGGCCGGAGCCCTCTACCAC
Source organism: Anomaloglossus baeobatrachus (assembly GCF_048569485.1). Taxonomy (NCBI): domain Eukaryota; kingdom Metazoa; phylum Chordata; class Amphibia; order Anura; family Aromobatidae; genus Anomaloglossus; species Anomaloglossus baeobatrachus. The sequence goes on along the minus strand of NW_027442079.1, from coordinate 143,091 downwards.
CTGTAACGGTCTCCCAGGACTAACCGTTTGTGAAGTAAAAGAGGAGAAGGTAAAGAGACTGTTGTTTGTGCCTGTTTCTTTCATTGCCTGTCGGCCCTGCACCATGTTATCCACACAACACCATAGCCTCTCACGAGCACCAACAGTGTCCCCGGGGCACCGCTCCACCTGTGGGGAGCCGTACCACCATTGCTGCCATATCATCACCCCGGAGGCCTCACACAGCAGCGGCGGCTTAATAGCCGCAAACCACAGGTGGCGTCACGACAACCATAAACTTTATTCACCAGCCATATTTAACTGACACCCACCAGGGCCACGGAGCCGGGCCCCGCCACCACTGACGACCCCCGGACTAGTCCGGCCCGGCATCGGGTGTCCCATAGCCCTGGGGTGGGCGAGTCATACTAAAAAGGTAATCTACTGTCTGTGAAGACACAGCATCTGAAGAGATACAGTGTCTTTATTGTACATTTCAACATGCTGGAAAAGTGGGCAATTATCCAGCGAAGTGAATTTAATGGCTGGCTTAAAAGCCTTGAGGGGATTCTCCAAGGTTTTAACCACAGAGAGATCCAAAAAAAAAATCACTTTTGCCCCACAATCCACAAAAGCATAACCTTTGACCTCCTTACCCTGATAAGCCAGGACAATGAGAAAAAAATGCTTTTTTAAAATGGGATACCTGTGCGCCTAGTTGAGGAGCTCCCAGCGACATTGTCTTTGCTCCCAAAAAGTCGTCACCTCTCCAATTTGCCTTGGCTTCTCCTCAGGAAATAGAGACTTTCTTGGATAGACCAACATCCCCCTAGTGGAGGCTTTTTCTAGTAACCAGTACCAATCCAGATGCACAACGAGAATCATGGCAGCTTCAAGACTGTGAGGCGGTGAATGGTATACCAGCATATCCTTTAAGACATCCGCCAAGTCACTCAGAAACCTGCACAGCAGGGCAGCATCGTTCCACCCCACCTCAACAGACCACCATATAATTCTATGTGGACCATCCAACTGAGAGCAATATTCCTCAACCTGTAGATTACCCTGACAAAGTGCTCTGAGGTTTGATTCAGCCATAGCGACTCTAGCTGGTACATCATAAAGGAGCCCCAATTCCCTGAAAACACCTCATTGGAGTTATGGGCTGGGGAATCATCAGCTAAAGAAAAGGCCCATGTCTGGGTATCCCCCCTGAGAAAAGAGATAATTAAGCCCACCTCTCATTCCCTGAAGAAATGGGTCTGAGTTGAAAAAAACTATTTGCAATTACCATGGAAATTAAAAAATTTCTCCCAATCCCCTGAAAAGAATATTCGGTTCAGGGGAAGTCTGAGCAACCAATTCAGGGGCTGGTACAGGTGGTATTGGGGCTACTCCAGGGTGAGGTGCTACAGGGGCCAACTGAGCCAGAGTCTGAGAGTGGTGCCTCCCAGTAGCTGCAAGATCCTGGAACATAACCAGCAGATTCTGCATTTGCTCCACCAGTTGTTCAGCAGGATCCATATTGAGCTGATTAATATGTAATGCAGGATGGTGAGACCAGACCCCCTGCATGCAAGCAAGCGCACTGTGTTGGTCGCACTTGGCACTAGCCATCGCACTGCCGCACACCCTTAAGGGCCGGTGATATCCTTCACTCGCCTGTCAGTCCTGGCAAGGAAGGAATTTAACAGCGCCCTTCCCAGGCAGCTGGTGACCGGGCACACAGAGGCAGATGGGAAAAGCACACTAACAAAATAGCCTAATGGAAAAGGAAACAAAACATTAGGCTGAAACCGCAGGAGACACAAAAGAGAGCTGAACGTAGATAACCAAACTAAAGGTTGATACACAGCAGAAACTAAAGAGAAAGGTGAACCCAGCTATAACGAAGGAGAAGCTGTAACCCACAGCAGGATAAGCTCAAGGAAAACGACAGCGCTTTAGCACAAGCAAACCACTCTAACCAACCACACCACTGAATTAATCAGCAACTAAGGGAGGCAGATTGCAGGTTTAAATCTGCCTCCCAGAGCTCATGTGACTCTCTGAGGCAACACCCATTACCCACCCTCTGTCCACAGAACATCAGAAGGAGAGGAAAAGGGTGGAATGGAGGGAACCTTCCACCATCTGACTGTGTCAGAGGATATAGCGTCCCATATCCTCTGGCAACAGCTCACACCAGGGGACCTGACTGACACCATTGCTGGTAGCAGTGGTGTGCCGCCTTCCAGTGACCTCCAGGGTATGACGTGCTTAGTCAGCACGGGCATTAGTGCAAGCGCCGCCCCCGATGGCAACACCCCGCCCCTTGTGGCCAGCGACTGGTGACCCATCAGCGAGCCAGAGCACATGTAGGAGCATGACGGACTGTTACAGGTGCAGAACCACCAGACCTGACAATTAGGAGGGTAATTATTCTGGCTACTTTTCAGTTGGTTACAGATTGCCATACCCCTGTTGCTAATTAATAAAACACAATGTACCAATATAGTTGGGTAAACAATGAGCTTTTTAGCTGTCAAGTTAAGGCCACATCACACTAAGCAACATCGCTAGCAACATCGCTGCTAAGGAACAACTTTTGTGACGTAGCAGCAATGTTGCTAGCGATGTTGCTGGGTGTGACATCCAGCAACAACCTAGCCCCTGCTGTGAGGTCGTTGGTTGTTTCTGAATGTCCTGCGCCAATTTTTAGTTGTTGCTCTCCCGCTGTGAAGCACACATTGCTGTGTATGACAGCGACAGAGCAAAAAACTAAATGTGCAGGCAGCAGGAGCCGGCTTCTGCGGACGCTGGTAACCACGGTAAACATCGGGTAACCAAGAAGCCCTTACCTTGGTTACCCGATATTTACCTTCGTTACCAGCGTCCGCCGCTCTCAGCTGTCAGTGCCGACTCCCTGCTCTCTGCACACGTAGCCACAGTACACATCGGGAAACTAACCCGATGTGTACTGTGGCTAGGAGTGCAGGGAACAGGGAGCCAGCACTGGCAGTGTGAGAGCGGCGGACGCTGGTAACGAAGGTAAATATCGGGTAACCAAGGTAAGGGCTTCTTGGTTACCCGATGTTTATCGTGGTTACCAGCGTCCGCAGAAGCCGACTCCTGCTGCCTGCACACGTAGCAGAGTACACATCGGGTAATTAACCCGATGTGTACTGTGGCTAAGTGTGCAGGGAGCCGGCGCTAAGTGGTGTGCGCTGGTAACCAAGGTAAATATCGGGTTGGTTACCCGATATTTACCTTAGTTACCAAGCGCAGCATCGCTTCCACGCGGCGCTGCTGGCTGGGGGCTGGTCACTGGTTGCTGGTGAGATCTGCCTGTGTGACAGCTCACCAGCAACCCGTGTAGCGACGCTCCAGTGATCCCTGCCAGGTCAGGTTGCTGGTGGGATCGCTGGAGCATCGCTTAGTGTGACATCTCACCAGCGACCTCCTAGCAACTTACCAACGATCCCTATCAGGTTGTATCATTGTTGGGATCGCTGGTAAGTTGTTTAGTGTGACTGGGCCTTAAAGGTCCAGTCACACTAAGCAACTTACCAGCGATCCCAACAACAATAGGGATCGCTGGTCGCTGGTAAGTTGCTAGGAGGTTGCTGGTGAGATGTCACACTGCGACGCTCCAGCGATCCCACCAGCAACCTGACCTGGCAGGGATCGCTGGAGCGTCGCTACACGAGTTGCTGGTGAGCTCACCAGCAACCAGTGTCCCAGCCCCCAGCGCTGCGTGGAAGATGCTGCGCTTGGTAACTAAGGTAAATATCGGGTAACCAACCCGATATTTACCTTGGTTACCACCGCACGGAGCTACACGTGCAGAGAGCAGGGAGCAGCGCACACTGAGCGCTGGCTCCCTGCTCTCCTAGTTACAGCACACATCGGGTTAATTACCCGATGTGTGCTGCAGCTACATCACAGAGCAGGGAGCAGTGCACACCGCTTAGCGCTGGCTCCTTGCTCTCCTAGTTACAGCACACATCGGGTTAATTACCCGATGTGTACTGCAGCTAAATGTGCACAGAGCAGGGAGCAGCGCACACTGCTTAGCGCTGGCTCCTTGCTCTCCTAGCTACAGCACACATCGGGTTAATTAACCCGATGTGTCCTGCAGCTACATGTGCACAGAGCAGGAGCCGGCACTGACAGTGAGAGCGGCGGAGGCTGGTAACAAAGGTAAATATCGGGTAACCAAGGACAGGGCTTCTTGGTTACCCGATGTTTACTGTGGATACCAGCCTCCGCAGAAGCCGGCTCCTGCTGCCTGCACATTTAGTTGTTGCTGTCTCGCTGTCACACACAGCGATCTGCGCTTCACAGCGGGACAGCAACAACTAAAAAATGGCCCAGGACATTCAGCAACAACCAACGACCTCACAGCAGGGGCCAGGTTGTTGCTGGATGTCACAAACAGCAACATCGCTAGCAACGTCACAAAAGTTGTTCGTTAGCAGCGATGTTGCTAGCGATGTTGCTTAGTGTGACGGGGCCTTAAGATGTGACTCTATTAGCACATGGATAATGAATCAGATAAAATTATGTTTTGTGATTTGAGCTTGTATTCTAATTATGTTTGTGTTTATTTTTAGACTGGAAACCAAACTTTCACATGATATCAGAGTAATCAGTCTAAACAATAAAACAGAGAATCATCCCATTGTGATGTATGGGTACTGTAATTAGCTAATGGTTGTTTGCTTTGAATGTATGTTCTTTAATTTTATTTTCAGACAGGACAATAGACTTGTAAATGGTTTCTCACAATTTTGGTCTCATAGCCCTAAGGTCAAGTTTGGCCTAAAGCTGGGTTTACACGCTGCAACATCGCAAAGGACATCGCTGTAACGTCACCGGTTTGGTGACGCAATAGCGACCTCCCTAAGTCTCTGCTAAGTCTCTGGTGAGCGTTCAAACAGGCAAACCTGGCCAACAACTCAACAGCGATCCGGACCTGCAGAGCGACCTAGCTGGTTGTTTGGGGACGTTGATAAGCAGCCTTTTGAAAGGGAAGTTGCTAACAAAGTCGCTGAAAAGGCTTCACACACTGAAACTTCATGCTGCACAGCGGGAAACAAAGGACCTAGGAATGGTCCTGAACGATTTGTAACGATTACAACTTCACAGCAGGGGCCGGGTCGCTGATAGGATTCACACACTGCAACATCGCAAACAACATCGCTATTGCGTCACAAAACCGGTGACGTTACAGCGATGTCGTTTGAGATGTTGCAGGGTGTAAACCCAGCTTAAGGGTACTTTTCCACTTGCGCACAGCTTCAGAGAGAGCGCAAGAGCATTGGAAGGGATATGCTAAAGACCCTCTTCTGCGAGTGTCAGCCGAGGGTCATGCGACTGTGATGCAATCTTGCGATCGTATCACAGCTGCAGAGAAGAGGGAGGGAGCACTTTCTCCGCATCTCCTCCGCGGACTTTCTCTGCATACATCGCCCTGCACTTGTATTACATGCAAGTACAGTTCAATGTCTCACAGACTCCCACAGGCTTGCATGGGGGTGCGCAAGCTGAGACTCGCTGCCAAACGCAGCATGCTGCGATTCATTCTGCATGCCGTTGTGGCATGAGAAATCAATCGCAGATGGACGATACCCCATAGTTTTTGCACTGGTGCGAGTGCAATCCGATGTTTTATCGGATCGCACTCGCACATGAAAATCGCAAGTGGAACCGAACCCTTAAGGCCCCGTCACATTAAGCAACATCGCTAGCAACATCGCTGCTAACGAACAACTTTTGTGATGTAGCAGCGATGTTGCTAGTGATGTTGCTGTGTGTGACATCCAGCAACAACCTGGCCCCTGCTGTGAGGTCGTTGGTTGTTGCTGAATGGCCTGGGCCATTTTTTAGTTGTTGCTGTCCCGCTGTGAAGCACAGATCGCTGTGTGTGACAGCGAGACAGCAACAACTAAATGTGCAGGCAACAGGAGCCGGCTTCTGTGGACGCTAGTAACCACGGTAAATGTGGCGCCCCAGGACCTGGTCGCCACAACAGCATTGCCCTCCCAAAGGGTTAATGCTGAGCCTGGAGGTAATGGGGAGGTCCATTGGCCAGCAAGTTTAACACCCAACGCAGTTCTCCCTCCGGCCAGCAGGGGGAGCTCTGAACCTGGAATTCCAGGGAGCTTTCCTCAAGTCTGACCTGAGGGAGGAAGTAGTTGTGAGTCTGTAGAGAGAAGTGGAAGGAAGCAGACGCAGAGTGTGCTGTCCTGTGGATCTGGGGCCTAGAGCTAGAGTAGCTTGGCCCAGGGAAGCAGGAGTAACAGAGAGGCAGCGGAGAGACTCGGACATCGGAGTCTGTGGCCACCAGGGCTTAAAATACTCCCTGGTAGCCGAATCCGAAGGGCAGGAGAGCTGCAAGCACCTGTCCCATAAACATCCCGAAGGTACAGCTGCAGCATCAGGGCCCGGTGTGGACTCCAGCAGAGAAGCACCAGAGAGGGCCTGCGCAGCCTGCTACAGAGGGAAAGGGACATACCATCGGTCCCAGCAGCAAAGAGGGCCATTGCTGGATTCAGAGAAGCAGGGTCCTATCATAACAAAGAAAAGCACAGGAGTAGGCCTCATACTCAGCTGGCCAGAAAGATCACCCCAAGTACTTCCAGGCCGACCGAATCCCCATCACCACCTGTAACGGTCTCCCAGGACTGGACTGTTCCCAAAGTAAAAGAGGAAAAGGTAAAGAGACTGTTGTTTGTGCCTGGTTCTTTCATTGCCTGTCGACCCTGCACCGTGTTAGCCACACAACCCCATAGACTTTCACGAGCACTAACAGTGTCCCCGGGGCTCCGCTCCACCTGTGGGGAGCAGTACCACCATTGCTGCTATATCATCACCCCGGAGGCCTCACACAGCAGCGGCGGCTTAATAGCAGCAGACCACAGGTGGCGTCACGAACACAAACTTTATTCATCAAGCCACATATTCTACTGACACCCACCAGGGCCACGGAGCCTGGCCCAGCCACCACTGACTACCACCGGACTAGTCCGGCCCGGCACCGGGTGTCCCATAGCCCTGGGGTGGGCGAGTTAAAAACATTGGGTAACCAAGAAGCCCTGTCCTTGGTTACCCGATATTTACCTTCGTTACCAGACTCCACCGCTCTCACTGTCAGTGCCGGCTCCTGCTCCTTGCACGTGTAGCAGAGTACACATCGGGTAATTAACCCGATGTGTACTGTAGCTAGGAGAGCAGGGAGCCAGCGCTAAGAAGTGTGCGCGGCTCCCTGCTCTCTGCACATGTAGCTACAGCACACATCGGGTAATTAACCCGATGTGTGCTGTAACTAGGAGAACAGGGAGCCAGCGCTAAGCGGTGTGCGCTGCTCCCTGCTCTCTGCACATGTAGCTACAGCACACATTGGGTAATTTACACAATGTGTGCTGTAACTAGGAGAGCAGGGAGCCAGCGCTAAGCGGTGTGCGCTGCTCCCTGCTCTGTGCACATGTAGCTGCAGCACACATCGGGTAATTAACCCGATGTGTGCTGTAACTAGGAGAGCAGGGAGCCAGCGCTAAGCGGTGTTCGCTGCTCCCTGCTCTCTGCACGTGTAGCTGCGTGCGCTGGTAACCAAGGTAAATATCGGGTTGGTTACCCGATATTTACCTTAGTTACCAAGCGCAGCATCGCTAAAGTGCATCGCTGCTGGCTAGGGGCTGGTCACTGGTGACAGCTCACCAGCAACCCGTGTAGCGATGCTGCAGCGATCCCTGCCAGGTCAGGTTGCTGGTGGGATCGCTGGAGCGTCTGTGTGACCCCTCACCAGCAACCTCCTAGCAACTTACCAGCGATCCCTATCAGGTTGTATCGTTGTTGGGATCGCTGGTAAGTTGTTTAGTGTGACGGTACCTTTACACTGATTTCAGGTAATAGCAGAAGTGATAGATCAGGATTATCAAGTAGAAATTAAGGTACTTCTAATGAATGGTGGAGTAAGTGACATGCTAATACAGAAGGGAGATAAGATAGCTCAGTTGCTGGTACAACCTATTTATAAAATGCAGGTGGTGAGAGGAAGGGCGCCTACAGTTGTGATAGTCAGAGAAGATGAATGTTTTGGATCCTCACATCCTATCAATGATACTGTAAAAATCTGAGTGAAAAAATTGGGTGACATAGGTATTCCAGAACCTGCTGAAGTCATTGCTCAAGGAAAGGACCATGTGTTGATAGTTATGAAACCCAGACAAGAAAAGTGGGAACACGTCCAAAATGACAGATGTTATCTCAGAAAATATGTGTATTTTTGTCCCTTTAGATCAAAATCTGGAAATGTTGCATCATTGGCGCCACCATGTCCTTTCAACTTCCATCAGAAGCCAAGAAATCTTCAGACCGAAAACAGAGAGAGACCAACCATGGAAAATTTAGCCTTATGAAAAACCAAACAGAATCTATGGGTTTACTTGGCTCAGCTGATGAACACTGCCCATTTTTGTATGACAATGTCTATCACTGACACCAATCTATATATATAATTGCCTTATTCTGTCTGTCTGTCTGTCTATCTGTCTGTCTGTCTGTCTGTCATGCTCCAAAATTGTGTCCTTACGGTGACACAAAGCTGATTGGCCGCTGGGCTCGCAATGGCCCCGCCCCCCCACGGATTGGCCGCTCGCCTCGGCTCCTCCCCCCCGCACGGATTGGCCGCTCGCCTCGGGTCCGCCCCCCCCGCACGGATTGGCCTCCACTCACTCTGACTCACACTCACACTCACACTCAGACTCACATGCACACTCACACTCAGACTCACACTCAGACTCATCTATATATATAATTGCCTTATTCTGTCTGTCTGTCTATCTGTCTGTCTGTCTGTCTGTCATGCTCCAAAATTGTGTCCTTACGGTGACACAAAGCTGATTGGCCGCTGGGCTCGCAATGGCCCCGCCCCCCCACGGATTGGCCGCTCGCCTCGGCTCCTCCCCCCCGCACGGATTGGCCGCTCGCCTCGGGTCCGCCCCCCCCGCACGGATTGGCCTCCACTCACTCTGACTCACACGCACACTCACACTCAGACTCACATGCACACTCACACTCAGACTCACACTCAGACTCACATGCACACTCACAATCAGACTCACACGCACACTCACACTCACACGCACACTCACATGCACACTCACATGCACACTCACACGCACACTCACACAGACTCACACGCACACTCACAGACTCACACGCACACTCAGACTCACACTCACACACACTCAGACTCAGACTCACACTCACACTCAGACTCACACTCAGACTCACACTCAGACTCACACACACTCACACTCACACTCAGACTCACACTCACATGCACACTCACACTCAGACTCACACTCAGACTGACACGCACACTCAGACTCACACTCACACTCAGACTCACACTCAGACTCACACGCACACTCAGACTCACACTCAGACTCACACTCAGACTCACACTCAGACTCACATGCACACTCACACTCACACTCACACGCAGACTCAGACTCAGACTCACACTCAGACTCACACACACTCACACTGACACTCAGACTCACACGCACACTCACTCACACTCACTCACACTCAGACTCAGACTCAGACTCAGACTCACACTCAGACTCACACGCAGACTCAGACTCAGACTCACACTCAGACTCACACACACTCACACTCACACTCAGACTCACACTCACACTCACATGCACACTCACACTCAGACTCACACTCAGACTCACACTCAGACTCACACGCACACTCACTCACACTCACTCACACTCACACTCAGACTCACACTCAGACTCACACTCACATGCACACTCACACTCAGACTCACACTCACACTCACTCACATGCACACTCACACTCAGACTCACACTCACATGCACACTCACACTCAGACTCACCCTCAGACTCACACTCACATGCACACTCAGACTCACACTCACACTCACATGCACACTCACACTCAGACTCACACTCACATGCACACTCACACTCAGACTCACACTCACATGCACACACACTCAGACTCACACTCACATGCACACTCACACTCAGACTCACACTCACATGCACACTCACACTCAGACTCACACTCAGACTCACACTCACATGCACACTCACACTCAGACTCACACTCACATGCACACTCACACTCAGACTCACACTCACATGCACACTCACACTCAGACTCACACTCACATGCACACTCACACTCAGACTCACACTCACATGCACACTCACACGCACACTCACACAGACTCACACGCACACTCACAGACTCACACGCACACTCAGACTCACACTCACACACACTCAGACTCACACTCACACTCACACTCAGACTCACACTCACATGCACACTCACACTCAGACTCACACTCAGACTGACACGCACACTCAGACTCACACTCAGACTCACACTCAGACTCACACGCACACTCAGACTCACACTCAGACTCACACTCAGACTCACACTCAGACTCACACTCAGACTCACATGCACACTCACACTCAGACTCACACGCAGACTCAGACTCAGACTCACACTCAGACTCAGACTCACACACACTCACACTCACACTCAGACTCACACGCACACTCACTCACACTCACTCACACTCACACCCAGACTCAGACTCACACTCAGACTCACACGCAGACTCAGACTCACACTCAGACTCACACACACTCACACTCAGACTCAGATTCACACTCACATGCACACTCACACTCAGACTCACACTCAGACTCACACTCAGACTCACACTCACTCACACTCACTCAGACTCAGACTCACACTCACATGCACACTCACACTCAGACTCACACGCAGACTCAGACTCACACACACTCACACTCAGACTCACACGCACACTCACTCACACTCACTCACACTCAGACTCAGACTCACACTCAGACTCACACTCACTCACATGCACACTCACACTCAGACTCACACTCACATGCACACTCACACTCAGACTCACCCTCAGACTCACACTCACATGCACACTCAGACTCACACTCACACTCACATGCACACTCACACTCAGACTCACACTCACATGCACACTCACACTCAGACTCACACTCACATGCACACTCACACTCAGACTCACACTCACATGCACACTCACACTCAGACTCACACTCACATGCACACTCACACTCAGACTCACACTCACATGCACACTCACACTCAGACTCACCCTCAGACTCACACTCACATGCACACTCAGACTCACACTCACATGCACACTCACACTCACATGCACACTCACACTCACACTCACACTCACATGCACACTCACACTCACACTCAGACTCACACTCACATGCACACTCACACTCAGACTCACACTCACATGCACACTCACACTCAGACTCACACTCACACTCACATGCACACTCACACTCAGACTCACACTCACATGCACACTCACACTCAGACTCACACTCACACTCAGACTCACACTCAGACTCACACGCACACTCAGACTCACACTCAGACTCACACTCAGACTCACACTCAGACTCACATGCACACTCACACTCACACTCACACGCAGACTCAGACTCAGACTCACACTCAGACTCACACACACTCACACTGACACTCAGACTCACACGCACACTCACTCACACTCACTCACACTCAGACTCAGACTCAGACTCAGACTCACACTCAGACTCACACGCAGACTCAGACTCAGACTCACACTCAGACTCACACACACTCACACTCACACTCAGACTCACACTCACACTCACATGCACACTCACACTCAGACTCACACTCAGACTCACACTCAGACTCACACGCACACTCACTCACACTCACTCACACTCACACTCAGACTCACACTCAGACTCACACTCACATGCACACTCACACTCAGACTCACACTCACACTCACTCACATGCACACTCACACTCAGACTCACACTCACATGCACACTCACACTCAGACTCACCCTCAGACTCACACTCACATGCACACTCAGACTCACACTCACACTCACATGCACACTCACACTCAGACTCACACTCACATGCACACTCACACTCAGACTCACACTCACATGCACACACACTCAGACTCACACTCACATGCACACTCACACTCAGACTCACACTCACATGCACACTCACACTCAGACTCACACTCAGACTCACACTCACATGCACACTCACACTCAGACTCACACTCACATGCACACTCACACTCAGACTCACACTCACATGCACACTCACACTCAGACTCACACTCACATGCACACTCACACTCAGACTCACACTCACATGCACACTCACACGCACACTCACACAGACTCACACGCACACTCACAGACTCACACGCACACTCAGACTCACACTCACACACACTCAGACTCACACTCACACTCACACTCAGACTCACACTCACATGCACACTCACACTCAGACTCACACTCAGACTGACACGCACACTCAGACTCACACTCAGACTCACACTCAGACTCACACGCACACTCAGACTCACACTCAGACTCACACTCAGACTCACACTCAGACTCACACTCAGACTCACATGCACACTCACACTCAGACTCACACGCAGACTCAGACTCAGACTCACACTCAGACTCAGACTCACACACACTCACACTCACACTCAGACTCACACGCACACTCACTCACACTCACTCACACTCACACCCAGACTCAGACTCACACTCAGACTCACACGCAGACTCAGACTCACACTCAGACTCACACACACTCACACTCAGACTCAGATTCACACTCACATGCACACTCACACTCAGACTCACACTCAGACTCACACTCAGACTCACACGCACACTCACTCACACTCACTCAGACTCAGACTCACACTCACATGCACACTCACACTCAGACTCACACGCAGACTCAGACTCACACACACTCACACTCAGACTCACACGCACACTCACTCACACTCACTCACACTCAGACTCAGACTCACACTCAGACTCACACTCACTCACATGCACACTCACACTCAGACTCACACTCACATGCACACTCACACTCAGACTCACCCTCAGACTCACACTCACATGCACACTCAGACTCACACTCACACTCACATGCACACTCACACTCAGACTCACACTCACATGCACACTCACACTCAGACTCACACTCACATGCACACTCACACTCAGACTCACACTCACATGCACACTCACACTCAGACTCACACTCACATGCACACTCACACTCAGACTCACACTCACATGCACACTCACACTCAGACTCACCCTCAGACTCACACTCACATGCACACTCAGACTCACACTCACATGCACACTCACACTCACATGCACACTCACACTCACACTCACACTCACATGCACACTCACACTCACACTCAGACTCACACTCACATGCACACTCACACTCAGACTCACACTCACATGCACACTCACACTCAGACTCACACTCACACTCACATGCACACTCACACTCAGACTCACACTCACATGCACACTCACACTCAGACTCACACTCACATGCACACTCACACTCAGACTCACACTCAGACTCACACTCACATGCACACTCACACTCAGACTCACACTCACATGCACACTCACACTCAGACTCACACTCACATGCACACTCACACTCACACTCACATGCACACTCACACTCAGACTCACACTCACATGCACACTCACACTCAGACTCACACTCACATGCACACTCACACTCAGACTCACACTCAGACTCACACTCACATGCACACTCACACTCAGACTCACACTCACATGCACACTCACACTCAGACTCACACTCAGACTCACACTCACACTCAGACTCACACTCAGACTCACACTCACATGCACACTCACACTCAGACTCACACTCACATGCACACTCACACTCAGACTCACACTCACATGCACACTCACACTCAGACTCACACTCACATGCACACTCACACTCAGACTCACCCTCAGACTCACACTCACATGCACACTCAGACTCACACTCACATGCACACTCACACTCACATGCACACTCACACTCAGACTCACACTCACATGCACACTCACACTCACACTCAGACTCACACTCACATGCACACTCACACTCAGACTCACACTCACATGCATACTCACACTCAGACTCACACTCACACTCACATGCACACTCACACTCAGACTCACACTCACATGCACACTCACACTCAGACTCACACTCACATGCACACTCACACTCAGACTCACACTCAGATGCACACTCACACTCAGACTCACACTCACATGCACACTCACACTCAGACTCACACTCACATGCACACTCACACTCAGACTCACACTCACATGCACACTCACACTCAGACTCACACTCACATGCACACTCACACTCAGACTCACACTCAGACTCACACTCACATGCACACTCACACTCAGACTCACACTCACATGCACACTCACACTCAGACTCACACTCACATGCACACTCACACTCAGACTCACACTCAGACTCACACTCACATGCACACTCACACTCAGACTCACACTCACACTCAGACTCACACTCACATGCACACTCACACTCAGACTCACACTCACATGCACACTCACACTCAGACTCACCCTCAGACTCACACTCACATGCACACTCAGACTCACACTCACATGCACACTCACACTCACATGCACACTCACACTCAGACTTACACTCACATGCACACTCACACTCACACTCAGACTCACACTCACATGCACACTCACACTCAGACTCACACTCACATGCACACTCACACTCAGACTCACACTCACACTCACATGCACACTCACACTCAGACTCACACTCACATGCACACTCACACTCAGACTCACACTCACATGCACACTCACACTCAGACTCACACTCACATGCACACTCAGACTCACACTCACATGCACACTCACACTCAGACTCACACTCACATGCACACTCACACTCAGACTCACACTCACATGCACACTCACACTCAGACTCACACTCACATGCACACTCACACTCACATGCACACTCACACTCACATGCACACTCACACGCACACTCACACTCAGACTCACACTCACACTCACACTCACACTCACACTCACATGCACACTCACACTCAGACTCACACTCACATGCACACTCACACTCAGACTCACACTCACATGCACACTCAGACTCACACTCACATGCACACTCACACTCAGACTCACACTCACATGCACACTCACACTCAGACTCACACTCACATGCACACTCACACTCACATGCACACTCACACTCACATGCACACTCACACTCAGACTCACACTCACATGCACACTCACACTCACATGCACACTCACACTCACACTCACATGCACACTCACACTCACATGCACACTCACACTCACATGCACACTCAGACTCACACTCAGACTCACACTCACATGCACACTCACACTCACATGCACACTCACACTCACATGCACACTCGCACTCACACTCAGACTCACACTCAGACTCACACTCAGACTCACACTCAGACTCACACTCACACTCACATCAGATCGCATCCACGTCCTGCAGCGGCAGAACACACACACCTCACACACACATCAGATCGCATCCACGTCCTGCAGCGGCGGAACACACACACCTCACACACACATAAGAACAGACACACACACACACACATCAGATCACACTCACTCTCACACACACCTCACATCGCATCCACACACTCACAACATCCCGTGATATCGCTTGCTTCTCGGCGGCGATACTGTGCTGTGAGCTTCCAGGACCTGCTGGAGGATCACATGGCCGGAAGCATGTGGTATCTCCGGATGTTGTGAGTGTGTCAGCGCGTATGTGCGATATCGTCAGTGTGTGTGTGTATGCGATCGGATGTGTGTGAGTGTGTGTGAGTGTATGTGATCGGATGTGTGTGAGTGTATGCGATCGGATGTGTGTGAGTGTGTGTGTGTGTGTGTGAGTGTATGCGATCGGATCTGTGAGTGTCGGCAGAGGAGCACGGCGTGCAGCACAGCTGCTGGGACCGCCCACCGGTGGGCACAGGGAGAAGTGGGGTGTGTGTGTGAGTGTATGCGATCATATGTGTGCGTGTTTACTGTCTGATGTGTGACTGTGGAGCACGATGGGGGGTGCACAGCATGGGGGATGTAGCACGATGGGGAGTGCGCAGCATGGGGGATGGAGCACGATGGGGAGTGTGCAGCATGGGGGATGGAGCACGATGGGGAGTGCGCAGCATGGGGGATGGAGCACGATGGGGGGTGCGCAGCATGGGGGATGGAGCACGATGGGGGTGCGCAGCATGGGGGATGGAGCACGATGGGGAGTGCGCAGCATGGGGGATGGAGCACGATGGGGTGTGCGCAGCATGGGGGATGGAGCACGATGGGGGGTGCGCAGCATGGGGGATGGAGCACGATGGGGAGTGTGCAGCATGGGGGATGGAGCACGATGGGGAGTGTGCAGCATGGGGGATGGAGCACGATGGGGAGTGCGCAGCATGGGGGATGGAGCACGATGGGGAGTGCGCAGCATGGGGGATGGAGCATGATGGAGAATGCGTAGCATGGGGGATGGAGTACGATGGGGAGTGCGCAGCATGGAGGATGGAGCACGTTTGGGAGTGCGCAGCATGGGGGATGGAGCATGATGGGGAATGCGTAGCATGGGGGATGGAGCACGATGGGGAGTGCGCAGCATGGGAGATGGAGCATGATGGGGGGTGCGCAGCATGGGGGATGGAGCACGATGGGGAGTGTGCAGCATGGGGGATGGAGCACGATGGGGAGTGCGCAGCATGGGGGATGGAGCACGATGGGGAGTGCGCAGCATGGGGGATGGAGCACATTTGGGAGTGCGCAGCATGGGGGATGGAGCACGATGAGGAATGCGCAGCATGGGGGATGGAGCACGATTGGGAATGCGCAGCATGGGGGATGGAGCACGATGGGGAATGCGCAGCATGGAGGATGGAGCACAATGGGGAGTGGGGATGGAGCACGATGGGGGGTGCGCAGCATGGGGGATGGAGCATGATGGGGGGTGCACAGCATGGGAGATGGAGCACGATGGGGGGTGGACCACGATGGGGGGTGCACACCTCCCCCCAAAACACACACACACACTGCCACACACGCACTGCACAACACACCACACACACACTGGGAACCACAAACACCACCCTACACAGACACCCACACACACAGACAACGCCGCAGACACACAACACTCAACACACAAACACCGCGGCACACACAAATATACGCACATACCGCACAACACACACATTGCACAAAACATACCTCCCCCCAAAACACACACACACATACACAACGATACAGACACACAGCGCTCCACAAATAACGACACACAACGCAAGACACAAACAACACCGCTCTCACCCCCCGCTACACCCAGACAACACCCAGAACATGTACAGCCCCTACACAAACACTTGGTAACTACACACAACAACATCTATATATATATATATAACAAAAATCATACATTAACTACACAATACGTAAATTCTAGAATACCCGATGCGTAGAATCGGGCCACCTTCTAGTATATTATAAACTTGTTAAACTTGTATGGTGGCGGTACTGACCATGGTACATTTACAAAGATAAAGGCATAGAAGAAGATGTAACCCAGAAGGTCATATACAATCTGCATTGTGCCTGTGTGAACTGCATCGGGGAAATGTTTTTAACAAAAGAGATGATTACGATTACTATAAGGACTCAGTGTTATGCCAGCTGATTTATGCTGTCAGGTGACTTGTGATTAGTGATGAGCGGACTTGCAGATAACAGGGACCGGTTGATCCCAGTGATGCGCTGTTTAAAATTTGGTTCTGGGTATAATTATATGTGGACCAGAATCCGGCGATTAAAAATGGTGGTAGAAGGGATAAGGGGATAAGAGCGCACGTGCTTTATTTACCGAGGCTCCAGCATAGCTGTACACTGCTACCGCGGCAACGCATTCACTTCCGGGGCCAATAATTAACCCTCAATGCATATGCACTGCTTTCCCCACCCACCGGTGTCTGTAATTGGTTGCAGTCAAACGTGCCCCCACGCTGAGTGACAGCCTGTCTGATGCTTCCAATCACAGACACCATGTGCGTCTATATCGTGCAATAAAAATAAGTAAAAAAAGTTGTCCTGTGGTCCCCCCATATTATGATACCTAGTGCCACAGGCTGCTAAAGCCCATGGCTACAGGCTGCAGCCCCAGCCCTGTGCTGATCTTGGCTGTGTATCAAAATAAGAGACTGTATACAGCTTTTTTTTTAATCATTTAAATAAATCATTTAAAAAAACGGCTTGCAGTTCCCCCCAAATTTTGATACCCAGCCAAATTGAAGCCCGACAGCTGGGGGCTGGTATTCTCAGACTGGGGAGGACTATGGTTTTTAGGCCGCCCCCAGAATAAAAATAGCAGCCTGCAGCATCACAGAATTTTCTCATCCATTATCTGCGACAAGCTCAGCACTTTGACTATCTCTTTCGGATTACCCCGACTGCCACCTCACCAAGGCAATGAGTTGTTAATAACAGCCCACAGCTGCCACTAAGCCCTAGATTAATAATAGCGAGGGTCTATGAGACCTCCCCATCACTAATCTGTAAGTGAAAGTAAATAAACACATACAATGAAAAAATCCTTTATTTGAAATAAAATACAAAAACCCACCCACTTTCAACACTTGGAACATGTCTGCATGCTGTAACTGCAGGGAGAGACGGAGCCACAATCAGCGGTAACGTCATTTAAATAAGTTGCGATCACAGCCGAAAGGTTCCCACAGTCCTCCTTTTGCTATGACCGCAACTAGCCCCAGTGACGTCAACGCTGATCGTCGCTCAGTCTCAGCCTGCAGCGTGTGGACATGTTTCATGGTTGCGTGCTGTGACTTCAGATATGTTGCAGAGCTGAATCATTTTGGGACCTCGTGTGGATTACGTCTGACCTGCAGGGGTGTTTTGGGGGTTAATAAAGTGTTGAAAGGTTATTTTTTGTATTTGATTCCAAATAAAGAATTTTTCTCGGTGTTTGTGTTTTCTTTTTACTTATAGGATTATTGATGGGGGTCTCTTAGACCCCTACCCATCACTAATTTTGGGTTTGATGTCTATTGTGCATTATTAACCCCTCATTACCCCAATTGCTACAGCATCAGGGCAAAAGGGAAGAGTTGGGGAAAGCGCCGAGCTTCTCGCATCTAATGGATGCGACAATCTCAGGAGGCTGCAGTTTGTTATTTTTTACATAGGCCTCCCCAGTTTGAGAATACCAGCCCCCAAGCTATGGGGCTTTTTCATGGCTGGGAATGAAAATTGAGGGGGGACCGCATGTGGTAACCTCTGTGGGGGACGGTTGACTCTGATGGTGGTAATAGTTGTTATTGCTGTTGTTAATATTTAATCATAAAACAACTCCGCTTTGGTAATGAACAGTCTCTTTACTGGTGATATATATAACTATTTACAGATGACAGCTGGTCAGTGTTTTCCACTCATACTGTGGTAAATTGAACCACACCAGACAGGCAGACCTCTGAGGGGCAGCTTTTCTTCTCCTGATGCTCTAGAAAAACTACTCACAAAATGGAGGACGTCAACTCCCGCTATTTCCTCTCAACTGCCGTCTCCCAGCCGACCCTATCCTTCCACGCGTAGTCGAAGTTAGCTCCTCCCCCCTGCATAGGACTCCTACCACTGCAGTCATTGGATGACTGCACAGGGAAAACAACCCTTTGAGTGCTGCCTGTCAGCAGGTTTTCACAATATCCTACAGTACTTAATATACATAGAAAATTACATTTGTGAGAAATACTCTTTATTTCTGGTATCCCAAGAAGATGACCACTTTGTGGGATACGACATGTCTCCCCTCTTGAAGTGTGTCGTCCCTGACACATACATATCTGAAAAACAGAAAGGAACAACATGCATACATATAAATGTTTTCAATGAATACTGTTGCTTAAACTATTCTTGGCTTCTTGAAGACCTAGAAAAACACATAAAAAACCACATCAGGATGCAAAGTAAAACAGCATGTAACCATAATAAAGGAGTCCATTTGTCTTGAAGATCCTTTTAGAAACAACCCCCACTAGGTGGGGAACGGGATGACAGCTAACCCACAATAACTTCTTTGCTTGGTCCCTGGGTGCAGTCAGGGCAGACAGACCATAAAGAAACTTTCTGCACCAAGCTGTTTTTTTGGAGGGCTAGGACACAGTGTAGCAGTAATAAGGCTCTCATAAGCCAGAATCTCTCTTATTACACAGCAAATGTATGTCTCTATTGAAGCTACACATGCAAAGTCTCTCCTATTCAGATAGGCAGCGACAAATTTTTTTTGGTAACGAGCGGGTAACTGTCCCTTGGTTGCTCATTCAGATCTCTGTAGAGCAGGTACTGACTCCTCTTCATAGGTGGATGGTGCTCCTGGCTCCTCAACTGTAGAGGGCATCCCCTGAGAACCTATAGCAGGAGTTATGTCAGCACCCTCTAGTGGAGAAGGAGGAGCTGGCATAATAAACTGAAGATGGGGTGCATTAAGCCAAACAAATGGGATAGTGGAGACCCTGGAAGCCTTCTCTGGTGCAACAGGGGTATAAACTGGAGTAACTGTAGCTTCCTGGGAAATGCAAGCTTTTATCTGGCTTCGATGAACGACCTTTTCTTGCGGAGTATCTTCTCTGGCAATTTTGTACACTTCCACCCCTGGGAACGGTATACTGTTGATGATGTAAGGGCAGGATTCCCACTGATCATCCAGCTTGTGAGAGCGGCGGTTCTTTTTAACCCAAACTCTGTCTCCAACTTGTAATGGTTTGGCCTTGGCTGAAGCATTGAAATCATCCTCCTGCCTTTGGCGGACAGCTTACAAGCGTTCTTCTACGATTTCATTAGCTTCTCTCAGACGTCTTTGGTGGTCCGCAACCCAATCTGTCTCTGGAAGGGGATTATGGCAAGCTTCTACTTGAACATTTACTGTAGTAGCTGGAGGTCTGCAGGCAGTTTCCTTGGACGAACAAACATCAAGTAATGTGGAGTATAACCAGTGGAACAGTGAATGGTATTGTTGTATAAGTAAGTGAACTCTTGCAGTACCTCAGGCCATTCTTTCCTTTCTTGGGATGGAACATTCTTTATCATGTCAATCAAAGTTTTGTTCATCCTCTCACACAGGCCATTGCATTGGGGATGGTAAGCGGTTGTGCGAAGTTTCTTGCAGCCATAGAGAGCACACAGTTCTTGGAATAAATCCGATTCAAATGCTGGACCTTGATCTGTCAGAATCTGCTCAGGATATCCATAAGGTCTCACAAAGTGTTTCAAAAACATCTCAGCAGTGGTTCGAGTAGTCAGATCTCTGACAGGCATGGCCACAACAAATTTAGTGTAGTGGTCGACGATGGTCAGAGCATAGAGGTATCCAGTACGGCAGAGTTGCAGTTTGACATGATCAAGGGCCACAAGCTCCAGAGGATGATGTGTTTCAATAGGATACAGCGGAGCTCTTTGTTCCATACCTTCTCTGCTACTTAGAGTACACGTGATACATTCTCTGCACCATTTCTCAATGTCTTGTCTCATTACTATCCAATAGAAGCGTTCTTGGATTGTCATTTCAGTCTTTTGGCAACCAAAGTGTCTGGACTTGTCATGATAGGCCTCTAGAATGAGATTGGCATCTTGTCTGGGTACAACTATTTGGAAGACTCTCATGAGTGTGGGGATTCACAGTGCATCGTACTAACACTCCTTTGTAGTACTGTAGACGTTTTCTCTGTCGCCATAATCGACAAAGTTCTGGATTAGATTGCCTGTAGCTCACCGGTAATTTTGGTGGTATAGATTCTAGTAACTTCTATAAAGTTCTGAAGGTATGGCTTCCGTTTGAATTTCAGCCCAATTATGGCTCACTGAGTGTCTAGAGCTGGGTTCAGAAACAGGAGGTTTTGGGACTTTCTGCACATTTTGTCTGGTAACATATGAGTAAAAGGCAGGCATTTCCACTGTTTCCCACTCGTCCTCATCATAACGGGGTATTTCTGTTGTGGGAAGCCTGGACAGGGCATGAGCATTGGTGTTAGATCGACCTGCTCTGTACTTCAGGACAAACTGGTAGTTGGCCAGTCGGGAAGCCCATCTCTGCTACAAGGGCTCAAAGTTTGGCAGAATGCAACTGGGACAATGGGTTGTTGTCAGTGAAAGCAATGAAGGGAGTTGCAGCTAAGTAGTGCTTAAATTTGTCTGTGACAGCCCACACTAGTGCAAGGAATTCCAACATAAATGAGCTGTAGTTCTGATCATTTCTTTCAGTTGGTCGGAGGGATCTGCTGGCATAGGCGATAACTCTTTCTTTGCTGTCTTGGACCTGGGCTAGCACTGCACCTAATCCCAGGTGGCTGTCATCTGTATACAGATGAAAGGGGATGTTGTAGTCTGGATAGGCAAGGACCGGGGTTTCAGTTAACTTTACCTTAAGTTCCTGGAAGGACTGTTCTAGTTCTGGCGTCGACTGAATGGAGGGGCTCTAGCACATCTTCTGACACGGTTGTCCTTTCAGGAGCTCTTGTAAGGGAGCAGCAATCTGGGTAAAGTTTTTGATGAATCTCCTATAGTAGCTGGCAAATCTGAGGAATCTGTGGACTTCCCTAATGGTGGTTGGGATAGGCCAGTCTATTACTATGGCAGTCTTCTCCGGATCTGGAATAACTCCTTCCGCACTAACTATGTATCCCAGGTACTGGACCTTGGATTTTAGTAGATGGCATTTGGATGGTTTGACTTTCAGGCCATGCTTGGCTAGGACTTCAAAGACTTCGGTGAGATGTCAGTGGTGCTCTTCATAAGTTTTGGAGTAAATTATTACATCACCTAAGTACAACAGCACAGTTTCAAAATTCTTGTGACCCAAGCAGCATTCTATAAGCCTCTGAAAGGTTCCAGGGGCATTACACAAGCCAAACGGCATAAAGTTGAATTCAAACAAGCCCATAGGGGTAGTGAATGCAGTCTTTTCTTGGTCCTCTGAAGCCATGGGTACTTGCCAGTACCCGCTGGTGAGATCTAGGGTGGAGAAATAGGCTGCTGATTTCATGGCAGTCAAAGATTCTTCTATTCTGGGCAATGGGTATGCATCTTTATGGGTAATGTTATTGAGCTTGCGATAATCTACACATAGCCGAATACTTCCATCTTTCTTTTTGACGAGAACAATTGGTGCGGCCCAAGGACTTCGACTGTCTTTAATCACATTAGCATCTTTCATTTCTTGTATCATTCTCTTCACTGGCTGATACATGGATGGAGGTATAGGTCGGTACTTTTCTTTGATTGGAGGATGGGAGCCAGTGGGGATGAAATGTTTGATTGTACTGACTCTTCCAAAGTCAAAAGATGACTTGCTGAATATATGTTGGTACTCTTTGGCAACTCTCAGGGCTTCTTCCTTTTCTGTGAGGGGGGTTTCATAAGTACCTATGTCTAGCTCTTGCCACCACTCCTCCTTAGTTTCTGGACTTGGAGAATTTTCCACTTTGGTAGAATATTGAGACACTTGGAGGATATCTTCATAATTAAGCCCACTCACTTTGGGTACAATAGTATATTTGCGCAGGGTCACAGCTTGGTTACTGCAATTTATGAGACGCACCGGTACTCGACCGTGAGTTACATTAGCTAGACTTCTTGCAGCTACAATGACTGTATCATCTTTATATTCTACTGCTTCAATCAGGACTTCATAGTTCTGACCCTGTAGACCCATCTTCGTTTTACACCACACCATAGTTTCTGTATGGGGTTGGAGAACCACAGGCCTTGAGTCCATAATCCTGGTAGAGCCTATCTCTCCTCTGGAATTAGTGAATTGCTGATGGCTAATGAGTATACGAAGCGTTTTCTGAATAGTTCTCTTCTTCTTGGGGGAAGCAGCATTGAATGCATAAGTCATGCCTTCGATTACTTCGTCAAAACAATTTTGTAATATGTTCATTCCCAAGACCACAGGAGGAAAAAAGTCTTCTTCTCCTCTATTTACTACAATAATGCCTTGGTGAGGTAACTCAGTTCTGCCAACTTTTAAGGTAGCTTCCCAGTGGCCCACTTGAGGAACAGGTTGTCCATTACTAGCTATAATGTTAAGGTCAGCAAAGGTAATTTTTGCTAGCTGGTCTGTTTTCAAGTATCGTTTATATTGTGGTAGCTGGATGGTGGTAACTTGTGAGCCAGTGTCGAGTAGTGCTAGAAAGGGGATTCCATCTATTGTGATTGGAATGATGGGACGGTACCCAACATATTTTAGGCCCCAGTCAGGATCATCTGGACCTATGCATTCTTCTTCTGAGGGTCGGTCCTTGGCCTCAGGAAACTCCAGTTTAAAGGCTGGCATTCTCTTTCTATATGGCCACTACGATTGCATCTGCGGCAAATCGGCTGACCTAGGGAATCAAATCTGTCAGTGGGTCTCCTACCTGTCCGGTAGTAGTTGTCCCGGGGACTGTTGGATGGTAACTTCCGGATAAAGGAAGGATGGTCCTCTTGATTGGGTTGGTGTTTCAGCTCCTTTACTTCTTTGCACAGGATTGCGAGACTTTTGGTTAGTTCCGCAACTTGATCACGAAGCTCTTCAGTAGGGTCTTGTACCTGCTGGGGAACAGACTGAACAACAACAGGTTTGGCACAGGCAGATACAGCATGTTGTTGGTTATTCACACCTTTATATGCATCCTTGGGACTCAATACTTTTATGGCAGTCTCTTTAAAATCCAAAAAATCACTATTGGGATGTTGTTGTGCCAGCATTCTCCCTTAAAATTAGATCAGCATTAATAGCTTCAGAGGGATCAGCCTGCTCAAGGATATGCCAAGCTTCCTGTAAACTGAGGGTAAAATCTCTTAAAGATTCATGGGACTGCTGCTTTTTTCCAAAGAATTGCATATTTAACTCTGACAGGGTTTTTGTTTTAAATATAACTTTTAACCTGTCTAATATTTCTTCAGCAGTTTTCTTTACACTACAAGGCCAAGATTTAACTTCCCTAAGTGCAGCGCCCCCTAGCTGACCAATCAGTAACGCAATTTTTTGTTCCGGGCGGACTGGGTACAATCTGAATATTGCCTGCATTTTCTCTTTAAAGTCGGTTAATGTGCGGGGTTCTCCACTATAGCTGTGGAGCCAGGGTGCCCCAAAGTAGTAAGACATTGTTAATGGCATTGTTTGAGCCAATGCAATAGATGGGCTGCAGCTCGTCACTTCGCTCTCCTCTCCTGAAGACATGTTTACAGCACTGTATGTGTGATGCAGTAGTTCTTACCGTCCTCCCTGTTGCCTGCCTCTCCCCTCTTTGTTGGGGTACAGTGGAGGGAATTTCAGCTTAGGAAGAAAGGAGGTCACTTTTCCCAGTAAAGCAGCCACTGGTATGTGTACAGACTCTTCTTGCAACAACAGCTGTGGAGCAGTACAAATTCTTTAAGGCAGTAAAGACTGGCACTTCCTGAGGTAATTTTCTCATCAATTTCTTTTAATATCAATAGTATATATTACCACTCTCTTCAGGGCATATGAGGCACAGAGGTAACATCTTGTTCGTGACGCCAAAAGTTGTGGTAACCTCGTGTGGGACACGGTTGAGTCTGATGGTGGTAATAGTTGTTATTGTTGTTGTTAATATTTAATCATAAAACAACTCCGCTTCGGTGATGAACAGTCTCTTTACTGGTGATATATATAACTATTTACAGATGACAGCTGGTCAGTGTTTTCCACACATACTGTGGTAAATTCAACCACACCAGACAGACAGACCTCTGAGGGGAAGCTTTTCTTCTCCTGATGCTCTAGAAAAACTACTCACAAAATGGAGGACGTCAACTCCCTCTATTTCCTCACAACTGCCGTCTCCCAGCCGACCCTATCCTTCCACGTGTAGTCGGAGTTAGCTCCTCCCCCCTGCATAGGACTCCTACCACTGCAGTCATTGGATGACTGCACAGGGGAAACTTAACCCTCTGAGTGCTGCCTGTCAGCAGGTTTTCACAATATCCTACAGTACTTAATATACATAGAAAATTACATTTGTGCGAAATACTCTAGATTTCTGGTATCCCAAGGAGATGACCACTCTGGGATACCACACCGCATGCCAGTTTTTTAAATTATTTATTTAAATAATTAAAAAAAAAACAACCCTGCATGCGGTATATTTTGATACACAGATAAGCACACGGCTGGGAGCTGCAGCCTGTAGCTGTGGGCTTTATCTGTGCTGGGTATCATAATATGGGGGGACCCTATGTAAATTGTTTTATTTATGTTTATACCACAATACTGACCCGCAAACAGCGCCTGTGATTGGTTGCAGTCAGACGCAGTCACACAGGCCGGGGAGCGCGACTGACTGCAACGAATCACACACACCAGGATGGGCGGTGGGCGGGGAAAGCAGTGCATATGGATTAGCCTAAAGAGTGGCCCAGGAAGTGAAGGAGAGGCCGCGGGAGCAGTGTACAGCCGCAACAGAGCCTCGGTAAGTATGAAGCGCTCGCTTCATCCTTATTTTCTTTAATTTTCCTTTATTTTTTTTTTTTAATTTCTCGAGTACTGGATTGGGATGAACACCCAAAATCCCGTGCCCTCCACCCGAGTATCTTTGAAACCACGCGGATCCGGACTTTTACAGTCTGGGTCCATCCATCACTACTTGTGATAAAAACCAAAATAGGAAGATGTCAACAATTAAAAAGTACATAATCAGACAGGGGATAGGGAGATGCTATTAGTTATGGCTCTCATTCAGATAAAAAGTATGAAGGCAGGAAAAAAATATGAGATTTAACAATATAGTGACCTCTCCGTCATATACACAAGATGTAAAATTGTTACCAGAATCATATACAGTACAGACCAAAAGTTTGGACACACCTTCTCATTCAAAGAGTTTTCTTTATTTTCATGACTCTAAAAATTGTAGATTCACATTGAAGACATCAAAACTATGAATGAAAACATGTGGAATGAAATACTTAAAAAAGTGTGAAACAACTGAAAATATGTCTTATATTCTAGATTCTTCAAAGTAGCCACCTTTTCCTTTGATTACTGCTATGCACACTCTTGGCATTCTCTTGATGAGCTTCAAGAGGTAGTCACCGGAAATGGTTTTCTAACAGTCTTGAAGGAGTTCCCAGAGATTGTCTTGTCTGGTGGCTAAATTTATAAATAATACAAATAAAGATAGTGTTATTGCAATCAGCCAAGCCACAAGCCATGTGCCCAATGGATGCTCGCCGGCGAAGGGAAGAAATTAAGTCAGCTCTGACAGACCGCAAATGCCCAGGGATCATATTCATTGAAAAGCTTTAACATGAAAGTGAATACACCCCAACGTTATTGGTTACTGTTCAAGCTTTCACATAATGATTGGTTACACCATTGTTTTTGTTATACGGATTGGTTCTATGGAATATTTCATAAATCTGCGACCACATGATACAAATGAACGCTAAGATAATATTCTTAGATGAGAAACTGTGGAAAGAAAAGCGCAATAGGGTCTTACCCCAAAAAGGGGAGGAAGATATGTAATAAAAACACACTCACCTATAATGGTTGTGCCAGTCATAACCACTATACAGGCATATATAAGATCCAGGTCCAGGCAGCAGTCCCAAAGTTGGCTGATAACAGAGAGTGATAGAAGAAGGGTCTTAATTCCGCGCCAAGGACTCAATGGATCCAGGAAGAGATTAATGCTTCATTAATAACATGCACAAGTCTATGCGTTTCTGGAGACACAGCTCCCTTCATCAGGACATTGGCAACAGAACATCAAATCTGATCATCAAATGATGTTCTCTTGCCAAAGTCCTGATGAAGGGAGCTGTGTCTCCAGAAACGCGTAGACTTGTGCATGTTTTTCAAGAAGCATTAATCTCTTCCTGGATCCATTGAGTCCTTGGCGCGGAATTAAGACCCTTCTTCTATCACTCACTGTTATAAGATAATATTCTTGGCATGGTGTATGTTCCTTATGGTCTTTATCTTGTCCTTACACAGTCTAGGGGCTTTTTAATATCAATTTATGTAAGTAAGGAACATGCTAAGTCATGCTAGGTGTATCAGGGGCCCAATTTTTGAGATAATGTATGGTACATTTTTCAATGTACCAAACTACTAATATATCATCTTATATTTAAAGGCACATTACATGCAAATTGGTCTTCACATAAATTTGAATGTAAGGTGTAACAAATTCAAACAATAATAATAACGGTAACAATCTGATCTTATAGATCAGATTATTTCCTTAACATTTCCCTCCTCTTGTTTGAATTTCGAAACATATACCTATGCCTTTTGATATTGTGTACCCCAAGTGTTTCCAATCCTCACCAGTGAACCCCTATGTCAGCTGGTACGTCCGTGAGGTGCGCGGATAGGCCACTCAAATGAGGGAATCCAATGATTCGTCCCCAGACTAAGTCAGTTGCTCACTGTAGCTAATACATACACTCATGATTTAAAACCTGCTAGGGTGCAACTGTGGGACCCTCTTCCAGAGATGAAGTCTTCCATCCGTTCTCCAAACACTGGGGGGGGGGGTGTTCTCTCAGGTAGGAGGGACAGCTGGGCTGGGCCATCAGACAGTCATTTCCAGGGTTACCTTTGAGCTGGTTTTCTTGGGGCATCCAAAGAGTGTGGTGTACAACACAGCAATCTAAATTCCAATATGTTTGCTTCTAAGCCTGCCAGGCAAACTCAGAGTCAAGCCTCAAGCTTAACTGTTTAAACAAGAGGATAAGCATAAACTATTGCCAGCAATTTCTTTGCAAAAGGTATACAGCACTCGCCAGTCAGTTTTCTCATTCTTTTGAGCTGGTTGCCCGGATGAGTCAGTTGAGCCAATCAGGTCACTGAAAGTCCCATTTTCTTGGAAATAAAGTTCTCTTTTAGACAGTCTGGCAGGCTGGACATCCTGTAGAGCCCCTGTTGTACTGGCGTTATACATATAGTGGCCACACCAGTCTTTTTGGAAATGGCCACAGCTCGGTCCCCTTTTGTTTTATGTGCTGCATCTAGATGATGACAGTCACTTTCTTTCATTGGTTTGCAGGCTTTAAGCACTTTCCGCTGAGGTTCATCTGCTGCCTCCATCTTAGTCAGGTGCTCTGCCCTCAGTTAGGTGGGACAGCGAGCAATCTTCAGGGACCAGTATATCGGTACCTTCTAAGGAGTTAGGGTCTGGAAAGAAACATATGTGATTGCACTTTTCTGGCAATAAATAAACAATACCAGTTACAAACAGGTGTGTGTCATCCCTGTAAATGAGAGGACACACACAAGCTAGGGACCCCAACGTAGAGAAATACTTTGGTGTAGTGTTGGGGCTCTATTGCATTGATCAATTCAGTAGCTAAATTTCTCTTTATTCATATGTTCATGGCAGTAATGCAGATTCCATTTTTCACATTTTCACTCTTACATATAGCTATTGGATTTTTCAAGTCAGTATTCACACAGCAGTTTCTGCTATTTCATGTATTCCCCTTACATAGTCACTGGTGTGCATACCTTATCTCCCCATAGTGATGTTTTTGTAGGCTTTTGCACCCAGTTCAGACTTAGGGTACCTTCACACTTAGCGATGCAGCAGCGATCCGACCAGCGATCTGACCTGGTCAGGATCGCTGCTGCATCGCTACATGGTCGCTGGTGAGCTGTCAAACAGGCAGATTTCACCAGCGACCACTGAACAGCCCCCAGCCAGCAGCGACGTGCAAGCGACGCTGCGCTTGCACGGAGCCGCCGTCTGGAAGCTGCGGAGACTGGTAACTAAGGTAAACATCGGGTATGGTTACCCGATGTTTACATTAGTTACCAGCGCTGTGTGCAGAGAGCAGGGAGCCGCGCACACTGAGCGCTGGCTCCTTGCTCTCCTAGCTGCTGTACACATCGGGTTAATTAACCCGATGTGTAATGCAGCTACATGTGCAGAGAGCAAGGAGCCGCGCACACTGCTTAGCGCTGGCTCCTTGCTCTCCTAGCTGCTATACACATCGGGTTAATTAACCCGATGTGTACAGCAGCTACATGTGCAGAGAGCCGGAGCCGGCAGCACAGGCAGCGTGAGAGCTGCTGGTAACTAAGGTAAATATCGGGTAACCACCTTGGTTACCCGATGTTTATCTTGGATACAGCTTACCTCAGCTGTCAGATGCCGGCTCCTGCTCCCTGCTCGCTTCATTTGTCACTCTCTTGCTGTCACACACAGCGATCTGTGTGTCACAGCAGGAGAGCGGCTTTGAAGAAAACGAACCAGGGCTGTGTGTAACGAGCAGCGATCTCGCAGCAGGGGCCAGATCGCTGCTCAGTGTCACACACAGCGAGATCGCTAATGAGGTCACTGCTGCGTCACAAAAAGCGTGACTCAGCAGCGATCTCGGCAGCGAGCTCGCTGTGTGTGAAGCACCCCTTAGAATGGTGTTCCAAACGTTATTCCTTATTGTTAGTAGTTTTTTGTTTGTGAACCCTCTCCACTCACACCTATTGCCAATCCATATCATACGCATATATAGCCTGGGTCTCAGCTTCCCATACACGGTAAGTTTTTTAACTGCATGAGAGGACACACACAAGCTAGGGACCCCAACGTAGAGAAATACTTTGGCGTAGTGTTGGGGCTCTATTGCATTGATCAATTCAGTAGCTAAATTTCTCTTTATTCATATGTTCATGGCAGTAATGCAGATTCCATTTTTCACATTTTCACTCTTACATATAGCTATTGGATTTTTCAAGTCAGTATTCACACAGTAGTTTCTGCTATTTCATGTATTCCCCTTACATAGTCACTGGTGTGCATACCTTATCTCCCCATAGTGATGTTTTTTTAGGTTTTTGCACCCAGTTCAGACTTAGAATGGTGTTCCAAACGTTATTCCTTATTGTTAGTAGTTTTTCGTTTGTGAACCCTCTCCACTCACACCTATTGCCAATCCATATCATACGCATATATAGCCTGGGTCTCAGCTTCCCATACACGGTAAGTTTTTTAACTGCATGAGAGGACACACACAAGCTAGGGACCCCAACGTAGAGAAATACTTTGGCGTAGTGTTGGGGCTCTATTGCATTGATCAATTCAGTAGCTAAATTTCTCTTTATTCATATGTTCATGGCAGTAATGCAGATTCCATTTTTCACATTTTCACTCTTACATATAGCTATTGGATTTTTCAAGTCAGTATTCACACAGCAGTTTCTGCTATTTCATGTATTCCCCTTACATAGTCACTGGTGTGCATACCTTATCTCCCCATAGTGATGTTTTTTTAGGTTTTTGCACCCAGTTCAGACTTAGAATGGTGTTCCAAACGTTATTTCTTATTATCCCTGTAAATCACCCACTCAAACCCTTAAACTAGTTGGCTGATTCAAAAAGTTCTTCTCCTCTGACCTGGCCTGACCTGGATATTTCTTGCAATGGCCACCCCTATAATATATGCACTTTTATCCGTTTAGGAACCCCAGTTTTACATACCACCTCCGTTATGAGCTTTTCAGCAGTAACATGGGTATGCCCCAGATTAATCCTGGAAAGATACCAACTAGTGATGGGAGCCTCGCCCGAACCTTTTGTAAAGTTCGAGTTTGGGGCCAAAGATAATATAAACTTGTGTCCGAATCCCAAACTTGGACATTGCAGTTATGTGATGGGGCGTGGGGGGGTGGGTTGTAAAATAAAGAATATACACTAGAGTTGAAAAGTTTTAGGTCACTTAGATATTTCCTTATTTTTGAAAGAAAAGCACATTTGTTTTCAATGGAGGTAACACTAAATTAAACAGAAATACACTCTATACATTGTTAATGTGGTAAATGACTATTCTAGCTGCAAAGTCTGGTTTTGAATGCAATATTTACATAGGTGTGTAGAGGCCCATTTACAACAACAACCACTCCAGTGTAATAATGGTACATTGTGTTTGCTAACTGTGTTAGAAGGCCAATGGATATTTAGAAATCCCTTGAAATCCTTTGTGCAAGTATGCTAGCACAGCTGAAAACAGTTTTGCTGATTAGAGAAGTTATAAAACTGACCTTCCTTTGAGCTAGTTGAGAATCTGTAGCATTACATTTGTTGGTTCCATTAAACTCTCAAAATGGCCCAGAAAAAGAGAACTTATGTGAAACCTGACAGTCTATTCTTGTTCTTAGAAATTAATGATATTCCATGCGAGAAATTTCCAAAAATCTGAAGATTTCCTATAACGGTGTGTACTACTCCCTTCAGAGGGGAGCATAAACAGGCTCTAACCAGAGTAGAAAGAAAAGTGGGGAGCCTCGCTGTACAACGGAGCAACAAGACAAGTACATTAGAGCCTCTAGTTTGAGAAATCAATGCCTCACAGGTCCTCAACTGGCAGCTTCATTAAATAGTACCCGAAAAATGCTAGTGTCAACGTCTACAGTGAAGAGGTGACTCCGGGATGCTGGCCTTCAGGGCAGAATGGTAAAGAAAAAGCCATATCTGAGACTGGCTAATAAAAGGAAAAGATTAATATGGGCAAAAGAACACAGACATTGGACAATGGAAGATTGGAAAAAAGTGTTATGGACAGACGAATCGACGTTTGAGGTGTTTGGATCACACAGAAGAACATTTGTGAGACACAGAACTACTGAAAAAATACTGGAAGAGTGCTTGACGCCATCTGTCAAGCATGGTGGAGGTAGTGTGTAATAGTGTGGGGTTGCTTTGGTGCTGGTAAAGTGAGAAATTTGTTTAAGGTAAAAGGTATTTTTGAATAAGGAAGGCTATCACTCAATTTTGCAACGCCATGCTATACCCTTTGGACAGCGCTTGATTGGAGCCAATTTCATCTTACAATAGGACAATGACCCAAAGCACACCTCCAAATTATGCATTAACTATTTAGGGAAGAAGCAGGTAGCTGGTATTCTTTCTGTAAAGGAGTGGCCAGCCCAGTCAACAGATCTCAGCCCTATTGAGCTGATGTGGGAGCAGCTTGATCGTATGGTACGCAAAAAGTGCCCATCAAGCCAATCCAACTTGTGGGAGGGGCTTCTGGAAGCATGGGGTGAAATATCTCCAGATTATCTCATCAAATTAACAGCTAGAATGCCAAAGGTCTGCAAAGCTGTAATTGCTGCAAAGGGAGCTTTCTTTGACGAAAGCAAAGTTTGAAAGAGAACATTATTATTTCAAATAAAAATTATTATTTCTAACCTAGTCAATGTTAACTATATTTTCTATTCATTATGCGACTTTGTCTCCCGGCCATTTCTGCCTCCGGGTCCAATCATTGCTCTGCCTTCGGTTAACCACCACTGACTACAGGAACTTCCTTGACGTCATAAGCATGTGACCAGTCTGGGGTGAATGTTGTATTACCTCATATTACAGACTGATCACATGGCTATGACATCATGAAAGGTCCTGTAGTCAGTGGTGGTTACCCGTGGGCACAGCTGACCGGCCTCTGCTATGTACTCGGGTGAAGTCTCTGACTGCTCTCAGCTGAGTCTGTGTGAGCAGACCTGTGTTTGTCTCCTCGCACAGATGTAGCAGAGCTGAAGATGCTCGCCCGCCTTTGAACTAGGTCAGAGGGTATTTTTTGGGGGTAATAAAGATGGAGTCCTAAATGTCTTCAGTTTTATTGCTAATAAAATATTTTTTTCTCTGTGTTGTTTTATTTTACTGTTAAAATAACAGATAATCACAGATGCGGTCACAGAGTGGACGTCTGTGATTGGATGCCGGAGTAACCTGAAACCAGCCTATACATTCTAGCATCTAGAATATATGGGCAGATTCAAGGGTACTCCAACAGTCAATCACAGATGCCCGTTCTGCATGACAGCGTCTGTGATTGGCTGTTGGGTCCCTCACACATATAGTAGTGTAAAAAGAAATAATTTTAAAAATTGATGTAGCGCGCTGCAGTATTTTTGATTCTCAGCGCAGATGAAGTAGACGGCTATGGGCTGCCACCCACATCTGCCTGGCTTTACCTTGGCTGGCAATCAAAATACAGGAAGCCCATTATTTTTTTTATAAATTAGTTCAAAAAAATAATTTAAAAAAATAAAGTGTGAGCTCCTGCCGTATTTTTATTGTCAGTCAGGTAAAAAAAGGGAACTGGGATTCTCAGCATAATAAGACCCAAGCGTTCTGGGCCTCCCACGCTAAAAACCTCAGCTCGCAGCCACCCCTGGAAATGGCGCATTGTTTCTTAGCACCTTTTAAAAGGCGCTTTACCCGGCTCGTCCAGTGGCCCTGATGGCTGTGGCATACTGGCTAATAAAGGGGTTAATACCAGCTTTGTATTCTGAGCTGGTACTAAGCCCGAAATTCATGGTGTCACGCTGTGATTGAATGAGACAAGTATGAGTGTGTGACTGGGTCAAGATAGGTATCCAGTCTTCAGAATTGGTGATTATGGATGTCATGCTGTTCATCTGCTTCAATTTTAGAGCGTTATGGCGTGGTCATGAGGAGTTAACTTTGTGAAAACAACATACCGGAAAACTTTGAAATGTTAGACTATAATAAATAGCAAACAAACCTTGGGTTGTTCGATTATAATCAGTAACAAACAATCTTGAAGCACTGTGCTGAGATCATAAAGCTTAACTTGGTAAAAACAACATACTGCGCAACTGCAAGAAACTGATGATCTGGCTAAAACATACTGCGCAGCCGTGATGGAGGAGGATGTGGGAGTTGTGTATAAAAAGGGTGGGCCTGCTCAGTGAGTTAGTGACATTCCAGAAGGTATGGTGGACGCACTTCGTCTGTGATAAGACCAGAGTATTTTCCTTCTCACTAACACTGAGGTCCCTCCGGTGGAGAAGTGATGTTACTATACTTGGTAATGTATTGATGCATATTTCTCTATATACTAGGATTTACATTGATTGTATGATTTACATTAATTGAATCAACAGAACAGGGTAATATTGTTGCTGCCATTCCATAATTGAACATTATCCTGATGCAATCAATAAATTGTTACATTGTTTTACCATAAAACTGTATTCAGTGTGCCTAATTAGAAAATTAGTGAGCGCTACGTAAGTAAGGGTGTATCTGCCCTGTCAGTTTGACATGGTAAGACACATGACAAATTAGACATGGCCACCATGAATTTCTAGTAAACAGTAAAAAAAACACAAGACATAAAAAAATTATTAGAAATAAAAAAAAAAAAAAAATTTTTAGAGACTCCATCTTTATTATAAAAAAAATCTTAGTCCGACGTAGTCCACAGAGAAAGCAATGTCAGCTCTGCTTAATCACTCTGTACAGACAGCCGTCTATACAGAGCGAGAAGCAGGGAGAGCATTGTCAGCTCTGCTTCATTGCTTTGTACAGACAAGTGCCTATACAGAGCGAGAAGCAGGCTGAGGTCAGAGTTCCAGTTGTGTATGACTCGTACAGTCTCCCATCGGTATCACTCAGCATGGCGCACACCCTCCGGACAGGGGCGGTTCAGCTGCATAGAAATACACTCCTGTCCAGGAGATTGTGCGCCGTGCCAGGTGATACCGATGCGAGAGTCGCACAGTGATAGTCAAAGTTCAATAGAGTCCATGGCAGCCATGGAATCGGGTGAACCCTGACGTCACCGCGAACACAGGCCGAAAACTGCCGAGTGACGAGCAGTGCAGTGAATACCCCCGGAAGTTAATCGGACCCGGAAGCAGAAGCAGCCAGGAGATAGCAGTTCTGCAGGACATGTTGTGGGACCTGTAAGTATAGTCATGTTTTTTAATAATGTGCTTGTTTTTACAGTCCCTGGACTCGAACTGGACCCGAACTGTAACATGAGCTTCCCAGGCAAGCTCATGTTCGGGATTGTGTGCACGAACACTATCTGTTTGGTACGGACCCCGAACTTCACAGTTCGGGTTTGCCCATCACTAATACCAACACAACATAATCACACACAGACTTACTTATGATAGATATACAGTATATGCATATATTTTCATCAATCTCTAGAATGGGTAGAATGGATGAAGAGTGTGTTTCTTACCGGGTCTTTGTAATTCTTCCTGCAGTGTATTAGGCATATGTCTTACAAGGCTGGGTGTGTCTGGCCACCTGGATACTGAACTCTGGTGCAACACATACCCTTGTCCACCAAACACTTGCACATATAACGGTCTTTGACAGGTGTGTTAGTCCATGGGTTACCTGGTCCATCAATGAGAAGAGAGCCCATGGCAGAGAATGCTTATCAGCCTTTATCTACAGACCTTCCTCAGTCAGCTGAGCTTTTTGCGTCTCACACACCTTTACTTGTTCCTGTAGGGATTTTAAGGACACCAGGAGTGACAAATGCCACAGAGGTGACAGATATCACCGATCTGAATTGTTAGGAGACTCAACTCTAGGCCTTTGTAGTTTTTTTTACATCTTTCATGTGACAGGTTATATAAACATTTGAACAGTTTACCCTTCTGCCGTTCCACACGACCAGTGACTGACAAGTCCCTTTATTCAGATTATTTTACTTCATGTTGTGCAATGGCAGCATATCTATTGCAGAATTGACCAGTATCTACTCCATCGATAAGAGATAAACTCAAATTCTGCATTAGTATCAACGGAAGGGTGTCTCTGTGCTTTCTAGCAAACATTAATTTATGACCGTTATAATTCTAAGATGATTTTAACCACTTCACAACTGCGGGCCATATCAGTACGTCCTATTGTTGCGTGACTTAATGACCAGGGACGTACTGGTATGTAACGATGTAGGTAACAATCAATACTGCATGCGACACTTAGGGGATTAGGAGAGGGATCATGCTCCTTCTCCCCTCTGATCAGGACCCCCACAATGTAATCGTGAGGGCACGATCATTGTCATGGTGACACAAAGTTTTCATGACGACTTCCAGGTCACCTGACTTACTGGGAGCCTACGGAGAGCCTTTGGGATCATGCCTGATGCGTGATCACACAGTCTCTCAGTGCGGTGCTGACAGCTGCGATGTCCTGCGATGATCGAGCACTGCAGAACATTGTAGTTGCGATCACAGCACTGTTGGGTGCTGTCCCATAAAGGGACCAAGTGAAAAAGTAAAAAAAGAGTTAAAAGAAGTAAAAATATTTAAAAAAAAAAATCAGAAAATAAATAAAGAACATAAAAAAAAAATTCCACTGGTTATAATTGTGTTAATAAAAACCCCAACTACTCACCCCAGCCTCAGAAAGCACGGGTTACTGATCTATCAAGGATGCAATAAAGTCCCTTTAGACTTGGTGCAGGTAAATCCATAGTTTAAACACAATAGCATAGTTATGATAACTACTGTGTATTTGTTTAATTTCTTTAGAGTATTGTCTGTCTTTGCTACTGTGAAAGAAAAAACAGAAATGTGTCATGTGATCTGTCATGTGAATTGTTTGTAGCAGCCACACCTGTTAGTAGTTTGTTCCCAAACTACTTATCCCAGCCAAAGCAAGCGAAGATTACTGAGCCTGCAGTAAAGTCCAAGGGTGCAGGTATGTAGCGGGGTCAGGGTTACACCTACCCCTGCAGAAGTAGCCAGCAGTCTGTCTGATGTGAAAATATGTATGTGTATTTCGGAGAGTCCCCCAGTAGCAGTGGTGTACAGAAGCCCCTTTGTGAATTCTGGCCCTATGGGTTGCCCCTTGATCGCGGACCTGTACTGAAGGGTTGGCTAACCACGTCCCTCCCCAGAAGCGAGCTATAGTCTGGTTGGTCGGGAGTCTGGCATCTCATTCTTCTTGGCTCGAAACACCCAAAGATTCTCTCTATGATAACTGAAGGTCAGTTGCGCCCTCACAGAGAAGGGTATGTGTGGACCCTGGCCTGAGCACGGACGGGTGAGCGCCGTCATGTACGGTCTTTCATGTGCGTATCCAAACCCAGTGGGTGGGATGAAGTGGCCCAAAAGACTTTATGATCCAGTCTGTGCTAGAGTGATGTTTAGCGGAGGGTTGAAAGGCCTAGCGGTGTCTTATGGAACCCAGGTGCCAGCAGAACGGACAGCTGTTAAATTGAATACTAGAATGAAGCGGAGAAGGAACCTCAATGGGAAATGTAATGGTGCCGGTGTGATGCGGACCGAAGCAGTGCAGGAGTGAAAGAGAAATATAGACTGTTTAAAAGAAGAAATCATGCCTCGGCTTTATTGCCTGTGAGCAAGAATGCAGTGACACCTGGACTGTTGTGGAGTCCTCCTGTGCATGGTGTGGTGACAGGGAGGCATGGGGTTAATGGGTGGCTTTGCTGCGGCCTGTTGACCCCTGTAACCACGACTACCACTTCATGCCCTGTGCTTGCCACCACAAGTAAGTCCATAGTTTAAACACAATATCATAATTTGACACAAGAGCAAAGTTTGGAGTTATCCTTACACGTTTTCCATTGTTTTTCAGCTTTTATTTGTACAGTTTGTCCCCATTTAATAGATGCTCCATTGACAATGCTACCAAGTGTGCGTCTTGTGAGATGTATGCATGCCTTGAACAACCATTCGAGGGTGAATATGTCAGCATTCGATGCTAGCATGTTACATATTTTGAAGCCCAGGTAACAGATCTAAATATGCAGCTTGTAACACTCAGGAGCATTGCAAACCTGGAGAGTAGTTTAGTGCTCACTGAGCATGCACTGGCTGGGGCCAGTTCTATGGAGGAGGGTGGAGGTGGGGAAAATCAGGACCCAGAGGTAGGTAGCTGAGTAACAGTTATAAGAAGAAGTAGGGGGAAAAGTGTCAGGGAGCCTAGTCCTGATCTGGCACAACCTAGTATATATGCCTGTTTGGCTGATATGTGCTGCCCCCGTGCCAGCAGCCGTCGCTGCTCGGATCCGGGCCTTCAGGGGTGGTGGCTCAAGGGTCTCTGGACCCGGGGGTCTCACGAACACGCCAAATAAATGGGGTGACGTAGATGTACGGGCTAGGCCGTAAAAAGTTTGTGACGCCACCCACGGTGTGTTGTGAGGTGGGACACCACCGCTGCTGTTACGGGGCACCCGGGGAAGATGTTGTGCAGCAAGTTGTTAACCCCTCCGTGGGTAGGGATGGTGGCCCTGGGACCCGGTGGCTTGGTGCAGGGGATGGAGACCGCAGGGGGTGCTGGTGTACTCACTGTTTGTTATAATCCGGAACCATGGAAGACCACCATAAATCATTGGTAAAAAGTGACAAGAGCATTGGCAACTAATCTGGCCGCCATCCCCTTACTAACCATCAACACTAGAAGTTGCCGAGGGGTGAACTAACATCCTGTGCACCGCGAACCCAGCCGGAGAACTAGCTATCATAAAGGAAGGAAAGATGAACAATTCTCTGCCTCAGAAAATAGATATAGAATAACAAGCCCCCCACATTCAAAGACTGCGGTGATATAGGAAAACACAACACACAGATAGATGATAGGATCAGCAAAAGGTGAGGCCCCACCGACTAAATAGGACAGGATAGGAAAGGGACTGATGGTGGCCAGAGAAAAACCCTGCAAAAATCCAAAAACCTGATAGCACAAAAGGCCCTCATATCACTAGATCTGAACTCCGTCCTATACCAGGCGCTCTTGTCATACCACTGAACAGAAAGCAGGAACCATTACAAATTCAAGAAGCAACAAACACATGGACTAATAGGAGCAATACTCCAAACATAGCTGCAGGGAGCTTCCCAGCTAAGCAACTGAGAGGGAAGATCCCTACATGTAAATAAACTGACAAAACCCAGTAAATAACAAACTCAGGTAAGAGCAAAAAGAACCAAACAACAAATAAAGAGCCAAGCACTTATCTGGGGTAGATGTAGTCTGGAGCAGGATGAAGCAGGCTGGTGAACAAAGAACAACTGACATCCGGCATAGCCTGCTAGCAGACCAGGATATAAATAGGCAGAGAGTTAGCAATGGAAACACCCATTGCTCAACACACCTGGTCTCTGTCCAAACCATTCCTGGCCACAAGAGGGAGCCTCAATCCAGCAAAAGCATAACTGACATTCACAACACTGTTAGTAAAACACAAAAGTCTCTGGTAAACCAAGGGGATGGTGGCCGGTGCCGCGGCCGGTTGCGTTCTTGTCCCCCACCAAGCTGGTGGTCTCTATCCTTTTCCTGCACTGCTGTGTGTAAGGTGGACTTTCCTAGTGTGAAACTCAGGAGTCCGCTCCCGGCTGGATGTGGCCTAAGGAGCTGTGCCCGCAGACGCTGGCCCGTGGGATCTATGGGCCCTGGCGGTGACCTCTTTTTCCTAATCGGTGGGCTGTTGTCTTCTATGAGGGACTTTGGGTGGGACAGGACCTCTAGTCCTGGCCTCAATCAATTAATTAACCAGTGCCACTTGATTCTGGTCCTGGCTTCAGGGTCCGAGTACCCCTCTTTGTGCTCCGGTTACCCGTGTCGCTACCGGCGGGCTACAACTCTGCCGCGGTCCACCTCGGTTCCACCGAGCCGTCTTCCTGTCTCCTGCTGACGGAGACCACCGTCTGCCTCCTAGCCAGTGGCACCTGGGCTCCTACCCTGGTACCGTTCAACTTGAACTTCACTGCTGGAGCAACACTTAGCTTCAGCCCACACTCCTCTCCAAACTGGACCTCAGACTGAACTGCTTGTTTTCCCGCCCCAGGCTGTCTGGACCCCTGGGTGGGCATGTCCCAACCGCCTGGTCACGCCCACTGGTGTGTATCTTTCCCTAAGGGGGGTGACTAGGGTTTCTGGTTGGCTGTGTGTTTCCTAATGAGGGAACGGTGTTATGCAGGGGCCTAACTGTGACTACCTGGTTTTGCCAGGGCGTCACAGATATTAGGGAGGAAGAGCCAGGACTAAGATCCCTTCATATGAACGTTGCTCCTAGCAACCAGGAAAATGACTGGTGTAGGAAGGAGGGAAATAGGAGTGCAGCAAAGGCCACACAAATGTTGGTGGTAGGGGACTCTATGATTAGGTAGACAAACAGGGTTATCTGTCACCGAGACCATGATGCCAAACAGTGTGTTGTCTGTTGGGTGTTCAGGTTCCGTATATTGCAGATCGGACAGACAGATTTCTGTGTGGGGCTGGGGAAAATCCAGGGGTCATGGTGCTCATTGGTACTAATGACCGAGTTAGAGGCAGGTGGAAGGTCCTTAAAAATGATTACAGGGGACTAGGAGAGAAACTAAAGTCCACCTCCAAGGTGGTGTTTTCAGAAATACTACCAGTGCCATGAGCGTCACTAGAAAGACAGTGGGAGCTTAGAGAGATATATCTGTGGCTTAGAAATTGGTGCAGGAAGGAAGGGTTTGGGTTCATGGAGAACTAAGCCGACTTCTCAGTCGGCTGCAGGCTCTACGATAGGGACGGGATGCACCTCGATGGGGAGATTGCAGCTGCGCTGGCGGACAAAATGGTCAGATAGATGGAGGAGATTTTAAACTAGGATCTGGGGGAGAGAGGGTAGTGGAGCAAATAAGGGGATAAACAGAGCATATAAAGACAGTGAAGGTCAATGAAGGTTTAGGGGGGACTGGGAAATGCAGGGAATCTAGGGAGGCAAGGAGTAAAGAATGTGTTAATAGTATTAAATGTCTACTGGCAAATGCAAGAAGTCTTGCAAACAAAATAAATGAATTGGAGAATCTGATATCAACCATGGATTATGATGTGGTAGGCATTACGGAAGACATGGCTGGGTGACATACGTAGAAGGTTTAACTACATTCAGGAAGGGCAGGATATACAAAAAAGGTGAAGAAGTGTGTATATTTGTTAAAACTAACATAACCACTTAGCATCCATGGGCAGTAAAATTACTTCAGCAGCCGGCGGGGATCTACGCACATGTCAGCATAATTGTACAGCTGACATGTGTGCCTTGCAGGCACAAGTGGATCCACATTCTACCCGTGCCTGTTAACCCTTTAAGTAGCGCTGTAAAAATGTGACAGAGCCATTTAAATCCCCGATACGGGAAACCTTCACTTACCCGACTCTATTGGCATTGCAGTGACGTGATCACTGTGAGGTGATGGTTGTCATGGGAACACAGGGTCATGTGATGACTCCTGTAGCTCACATGACTCATTTCCTCTTTCACTTGGACGACTGCAGCCAGTGACAAGACGTGAGCATTTCTGAAGATCTCAGCTGTGTAGCTGTGATCAACAGAAATAAATGAGCGATCAGACTACTGATCCTTATAGTCCCTTATGAGGACTAGTAAAGTAAAAAAATAAATAAAAGGTTTTAAAAATAAAAAAAAATAAAAGTTCAGATCACTCCTGTCAGTGTTCCAGGATTTCCAGTTTGCTTCTGAAGGATCTTGCCCTTTGTTAACATGGAGTTTTCTGTTCTGTTGCTCTACTTCCTGTTCATCTGTTTAAAAGCCCGCCCCTAAGCTTAGTCTAGTTGCTTGAGTATACTGCTTCCTGTCTACTCCTGCCCCGCTGCTCTCATTACCTGGTTGTTATTTGGATCCTGGTGAATCACCTGACACCGGCCCTGGATTCCACTTGGTCTCATCAAGCTGTGCCCTCGCTGGTTCTGGACTCTGTCTGCTGTCTCTGGTTGGCGTTTGTGCCTGGTCCCTTCCGGTACATATCCACATCCCGTACGGACATTTTTGGACTATATAACCTGTTGCCCTTTTGTGTCCCGGCTACTGCGCATTTAGGCCTTCTGGGGTGATCGCCAGACAGCCCCTGTATAGGGGTTCGCTCCTGGTGGCCTCCCTGGGGGAGTCTGGTGCGCGGTCTCGGGAATTCTCCTTTGCTCCGAACCTGGCAGGTAGCTACTGTGTTTATGTTCTTTTCTGTGTACATATTGTAGGTTGCATATTATAAAACTTCTTTGCACCAAGAACCCGTCTCTGGTTGTCATTGCCGTAACGCCATCGAAATCCTCAGTACACACAATAGTATTACATTATTCTCAAGCCTAACTAAGAGGATTTCGCTGGGGCAATGACGGAGACACAAGTAGATCAACTTTTCTCCATGATTAACTCCTTGCAGCAGGAGATGGAGGCGGTGCAAACTAAACTTAGAGACGTGGACGTACAGCTGGGCCACAATCACCAGGTACTTGGTCCGGCTATTCAGGATTTGCAAGCCAGAGTGAAGGCTCAGGAAACCACCCCCACTACATCCGTATCAGCTCCCGGTATGCCCAGGTTACCTCCATTTCGTTTCAGTGGCGATCGAAGTCAGTTCCGTGGGTTTCTTAATCAGTGTATACTGTTTTTTGATGTACATGCTGATTATTACCGGTCTGACCGGTCAAAAGTGTTATGTATAATCATGTTGTTAACCTCACGAGCACTGGCTTGGGCTAATCCTATGATTGACAATCGTGATATCCGTTTAGATAACCTGGATGACGTTTTAACAGCCATGGCACAAATGTTTGATGATCCTAATCGCTGTGCTACCGCTGAATCGGCTCTGCTTTCCTTACGTCAGCAAATCAAAAAGGTCCGTGGAGCCTCTGTTAGGAGTCTCAACACAGAAACCAGCCAGATATCCCTCCGGGAAGGGCCCAGCCAAGGGGTGACTCTTTTTAGGAGACCACCATAACCACCATATTAAGTGTCCCTTTTAGTCAATATCCAACTTTTTGACAAGTTTAAAGATATGACAAGGGAAATACCAAGGCCAGGTATCCATCCACAGACAGCCGTTTCGGGGTATTGCCCCTCATCAGTGTGGAGTAGGATTCTGGCCAGGTGGGAGCAATGCCTAGTAGACCAAC
This sequence comes from Anomaloglossus baeobatrachus, assembly GCF_048569485.1. NCBI lineage: Eukaryota > Metazoa > Chordata > Amphibia > Anura > Aromobatidae > Anomaloglossus > Anomaloglossus baeobatrachus. Next base: position 99,283 of record NW_027442079.1, on the reverse strand, counting down.
AAAACAAAACAATCACTGATCTCGGGGAGACCAGCCAGAGAAAACACTGCTGCCGGCAGCCAGCGAGGGCGCTCAAGACAGTGAAATCCTAGGTACATTGCCCCCTGGGAAATATGCAAATCAAAAAAGTCCGTGGAGCCTCTGTTAGGAGTAGAGATGAGCGAACCGGTCGCGGTTCGGCTCGAGTTCGGTTCGCCGAACGGAGGTCTCGTTCGAGTTCGGTTCGTCGAACGTTCGACGAACCGAACTCGAACCGCATAGGAAACAATGGCAGGCAATCACAAACACATAAAAACACCTAGAAAACACCCTCAAAGGTGTCCAAAAGGTGACAAACAACTCACAACACAACACAAACACATGGGAAAGTGACAAGGACATAGACTCATGCGAAAACAAATGAGCTGGACAAAAAAAAAGAGGAGGAGACACAGATATAGGCATGGCACGCCCTTCTAAAATCATGTAAAACACCGCAAGGTGACTCCAAGCGGAGTCTCCCTTTTTTCCAAAAATTGGGCCACACACACACCCCCCCCTTCAGTGGCAGCACTTGTGCCCCAGTTGTACACTTCACAGCTAGATTTGCATCAAGCACATTCAAAAATATGCCATCCTTAACCGTCCCCAGGATGACACCGGGGTAGGTAGCAAAGTCTTTCCTGATCCCAGCTCTGTTCATCTTGGATCATTTTTAAAAACAATGTAAGCAAGGGTTACTCCAAGCGGAGTCTCCCTTTTTTCCAAAAATTGGACCCCACACACACCCACCCCTTCAGTGGCTGCACTTGTGCCCCAGTTGTACACTTCACAGCTAGATTTGCATCAAGCACATTCAAAAATACGCCATACTTAACCGTCCCCAGGATGACACTGGGGTAGGTAGCAAAGTCTTTCCTGATCCCAGCTCTGTTCATCTTAGATCATTTTTAAAAACAATGTAAGCAAGGGTTACTCCAAGCGGAGTCTCCCTTTTTTCCAAAAATTGGGCCCCACACACACCCACCCCTTCAGTAGCAGCACTTGTACCCCAGTTGTACACTTCACAGCTAGATTTGCATCAAGAACATTCAAAAATACGCCATACTTAACCGTCCCCAGGATGACACCGGGGTAGGTAGCAAAGTCTTTGCTGAACCATGACTTGTTCATCTTGGATCATTTTTAAAAACAATGTAAGCAAGGGTTACTCCAAGCGGAGTCTCCCTTTTTTTTCCAAAAATTGGGCCCCACACACACCCACCCTTTCAGTGGCTGCACTTGTGCCCTAGTTGCAAACAGGATGTTTTGATTTGCATCAAGCACATTCCAAATCCACAAGCATTTACTCCCCCCAGGATGACACAGGGGTAGTAAATTCCTTGTGGATCCATGACTTGTTCATTTTGATGAACGTTAGTCTGTCCACATTGTCACTGGACAGACGCGTGCGCTTATCTGTCAGCACACACCCAGCAGCACTGAAGACACGTTCAGAGACAACGCTGGCAGCTGGACACGAAAAATCTCCAAGGCGTAAGTGGAGAGCTCTGGCCATATTTTAAGATTTGAAGCCCAAAATGAGCAAGGCTCCATTTGCAAAGTCATGGCATCAATGTTCATTTGGAGATACTCCTGTATCATCCTTTCCAGCCGTTGACTATGTGTCAGACTTGTTGTCTCTGGTGGCCTTGCAAAGGAGGGTCTAAAAAAATTATGAAAAGATTCAATAAAATTGCTGTTACCAGCACCAGATACGGTGCTACTGGTATGGGTAGACTGTTGAAGATGACGAGACCATCCCATGTTTGTCAAGTTACAACTGGGAGATTCACTCCCTGCACCTGCACGGTTGTTTGGTGGAAAAGCCGAGCTAAGATCGAGTAACAGCTTCTGCTGATACTCCTGAATACGTGCGTCCCTTTCTATGGCTGGAATTATGTCACAAAATTTGGACTTGTACCGGGGATCTAATAGTGTGGCAAGCCAGTAGTCATCATCACTTCTAATTTTGACAATACGAGGGTCATGTTGGAGGTAGTGCAGCAAGAAGGCACTCATGTGTCTTGCGCAGCCATGCGGACCAAGTCCACGCTGTGTTTGTGGCATAGAGGTGCTACCCGTTCTTTCTTCCTCTGACATCTCCCCCCAACCTCTTTCAACTGAAATTTGACCAAGGTCTCCCTCATCCGCTGAGTCTTCCATGTCCATGGACAGTTCGTCCTCCATTTCTTCATGTTCTCCTGCACCTTCCTGAACATTTCGCCTGCTACCATGCGCCCTTGTTGATCCCTGTCCCCCATGGTCCCATGCCTGCCGCGTTGGTGATGATGAACATCTGGACCTTGGTGATGTTGTTGTGTCTTGCGCATATGAATCCTCCTGTAGTTCCTCCCCTTCCTGTTGTCCCACCCCCTGACTCCGAATAGTGTTTAGCGTGCTCTCCAGCATGTAAATGACTGGAATTGTCATGCTGATAATGGCATTGTCAGCGCTAAACATATTCGTCGCCATGTCGAAACTGTGCAGAAGGGTGCACAGGTCCTTGATCTGAGACCACTCCATCAGGGTGATCTTCCCCACCTCTGCATCTCGTTGGCCCAGGCTATACGTCATGACGTATTGCACCAGGGCTCGGCGGTGCTGCCACAGTCGCTGTAACATGTGGAGAGTCGAATTCCAGCAAGTCGCCACATCGCATTTCAGGCGATGAACCGGCAGGCCGAAAGACTTCTGGAGCGATGCAAGTCGCTCAGCTGCGGCGGTTGAACAGCGGAAGTGAGCAGACAGTTTTCGTGCCCTGGTCAGAAGGCCATCTAAGCCGGGATAGTGTGTTAAAAATTGCTGGACAACAAGGTTCAACACGTGAGCCATACAAGGCACGTGTGTCACCTTGCCCAGGCGAAGGGCCGCACCCAGGTTTGCAGCATTGTCGCACACGGCCTTACCAGGCTGCAGGTTGAGTGGAGACAACCATTTATTAAACTCAGTCTCCAGAGCTGCCCACAACTCATCCGCTGTGTGACTCCTATTTCCAAGACATGTCAAGCTAAAGACCGCCTGATGCCGTTGTGCTCTGCTGCCAGCATAGTAATGAGGGGTGCGTGATTCCTTCTGCGCAGTGAGAACGCTGGTGGCCTGACCAGGCAGGCTTGGGGCGGAGGTGGAGGACCCAGATGAGCTGGAGGAGGCAGAAGCAGTGGCGGAACTTGGACAGACAGAGGATTGACACACAAGTCGTGGGGACGGCAAGACTTGTGCAGCAGACCCTTCACCATCTATCACCATAGTTACCCAGTGCCCAGTCAGCGACATGTAACGTCCCTGTCCATGCTTACTGGTCCAAGTATCGGTGGTGAAATGCACCCGTTCACACACAGAGTTTCTCAAGGAAGCGGTGATGTTGTGTGCGACATGCTGGTGTAGCGCGGGCACACCTTTTTTAGAGATATAGTGGCGACTGGGCATCTGGTACTGGGGCACAGCGACAGACATAAGGTCTCTAAAATCCTGTGTGTCCACCAAGCGGAAAGGCAGCATTTCGGTAGCCAAGAGCTTACAGAGGGATAAAGTCAACCTCTTAGCTTTGTCATGGGTCGCAGGAAATGGCCTTTTATTTGTCCACATCTGAGGGACAGAGATCTGGCTGCTGTGTGTAGACGGTGTTGAGTAGGGTGTCCCTGGAAAAATGCAGGTTTGGGAGGAAAGTGCAGGCACCTTCATCCAACGTTGGTGCTATCGATGTCTGAGAGAGCTGTACACGCACTTGTTTCCCCTTCCAAACCAACTGACGACCAACCAAGCAAACTGCCTGTTGCGGTTACAGTGGTGGAAGTTGTGCGTGGAAAACCAGGTGTGACAGCTGTCCTCACAGTCCTAGAAGATGAAGAGCGCGCGGATGCACTGGAAGGGGCAGGCGGTGGATGGTTCGCTCTGCTAGGCCGCATTGCAGCACGGTGAGCTTCCCACTGGGACATATGATATTTATTCATGTGACGATTCATGGAAGAAGTTGTCAAACTGCTGAGGTTTTGCCCTCTACTAACAGAATCACGACAAATTTTACAGATCACATAATTTGGGCGATCTTTTGCTATGTTAAAAAAGGACCAGGCTAGGCAAGGCTTAGAGGGCATGCGACCTGCTGATCCACTCCGACTAGTGCTCAGAGGCACAGTGGTGGCTGAGGATGCAGTTGTAGACATGCTACCAGTACTCCGACTCTGTCCAGGAAGGCGCAAGGTAACTTCGTCGTCAGTTGCATCCTCCTCCACCGTCTCTGTTGACCTCCTCGAGGGCCTGACTGTGGGTTGACAGTAGGTGGGATCTAGAACTTCATCATCAATTGTTGTGTTTGCACTCCCCTCACCCTCAGACCGAGCCTCTTCTTGCCCTGACCGAATATTTAAGTTGTCATCCCAATCTGGTATCTGCGTCTCATCGTCATCAGTATGTTCCTCATTGTCTATAACAACAGGTGTTACAGTTTGTGAAAAAGGGTACACATTATGCTCAGAAACTTGGTCCTCACAGCCTGAATCAGAGTCACAAATGTTCTGGGCATCACTGCAGACCATTTCCTGGTCTGTACTCACTGTAGCTTGGGAGCAGACCTCTGATTCCCAGGCTATAGTGTGACTGAACAGATCTGCAGACTCAGCCATCTCAGTTCCACCATACTGTGCAGGGCGGATGAAGACTTCAGAGCTGGGAGAAAGCAAGTTTGATTGGGATGACAACTCAGAGGACTGGTGTTTTTTGGATGCGGAAGTTGAGGTGGCGGAGAGGGCACTTGTTGGACCACTTGAGATCCATTCAAGCATTTTCCTTTTTTGGCCATCATCTACCTTTGTTCCAGTTGTTCGTGTCCGTAAAAAAGGGAGCACATCGGATTATCCACGGTAAATAGTAGACATCTTACTTTTGCTGGAAGATGGTCTATCTTCAGCAGATCTTAATGGACCTTTGACACCTTCCCCACGGACAAACCCTTTTTTCCTTTTCCAACACGCCTCTTCCCCTTTCCACCAGCATCTGTCATTTTGCCACTCATTTTGACTGCGACAATATTGTGCACTTAAAATGTGGTAGTAAAAATTGAGAGGTGGTGTAGATTTCAGCGGAGGTCTAGCTTTATTAACAACAGAATAAACAACAATAATTATCCCTGACAATGCAACTACGGCCCTTAAACTGGCAGCATAGTTTGCTAGTATAATGGCTTAGTAACAATGAGTTTGAGTGTGCAATGCAGGCAGACGTGCTGCAAATATCTTTGCACTAGTGGGACAATACAGAAGTCCAACAGCCACTTTTAGGATGCCACTAAGTTTCCTCAGTGTTTGCTAGTATAATGGCTTAGTAACAAATGAGTTTGAGTGTGCAATGCAGGCAGACGTGCTGCAAATATCTTTGCACTAGTGGGACAATCCAGAAGTCCAACAGCCACTTTTAGGATGCCACTAAGTTTCCTCAGTGTTTGCTAGTATAATGGCTTAGTAAAAAGTGAGTTTGAGTGTGCAATGCAGGCAGACGTGCTGGAAATATCTTTGCACTAGTGGGACAATACAGAAGTCCAACAGCCACTTTTAGGATGCCACTAAGTTCACTCAGTGTTTGCTAGTATAATGGCTTAGTAACAATGAGTTTGAGTGTGCAATGCAGGCAGACGTGCAGCAAATATCTTTGCACTAGTGGGACAATACAGAAGTCCAACAGCCACTTTTAGGATGCCTCTAAGTTTACTCAGTGTTTGCTAGTATAATGGCTTAGTAACAATGAGTTTGAGTGTGCAATGCAGGCAGACGTGCTGCAAATATCTTTGCACTAGTGGGACAATACAGAAGTACAACAGCCACGTTTAGGATGCCACTAAGTTTCCTCAGTGTTTGCTAGTATAATGGCTTAGTAACAATGAGTTTGAGTGTGCAATGCAGGCAGACGTGCTGCAAATATCTTTGCACTAGTGGGACAATACAGAAGTCCAACAGCCACTTTTAGGATACCACTAAGTTTCCTCAGTGTTTGCTAGTATAATGGCTTAGTAACAATGAGTTTGAGTGTGCAATGCAGAGCTGCTGCACATAGATTTGCACCAGTGGGACACTAATGGAAGTCCAACAGCCACTTTTAGGATGCCACTAAGTTTACTCAGTGTTTACTAGTATAATGGCTTAGTAACAATGAGTTTGAGTGTGCAATGCAGAGCTGCTCCACATAGATTTGCACCAGTGGGACACTAATGGAAGTCCAACAGCCACTTTTAGGATGCCACTAAGTTTACTCAGTGTTTGCTAGTATAATGGCTTAGTAACAATGAGTTTGAGTGTGCAATGCAGAGGTGCTGCACATAGATTTGCACCAGTGGGACACTAATGGAAGTCCAACAGCCACTTTTAGGATGCCACTAAGTTTACTCAATGTTTGCTAGTATAATGGCTTAGTAACAATTAGTTTGAGTGTGCAATGCAGAGGTGCTGCACATAGATTTGCACCAGTGGGACACTAATGGAAGTCCAACAGCCACTTTTAGGATGCCACTAAGTTTACTCAGTGGTTGCTAGTATAATGGCTTAGTAACAATGAGTTTGAGTGTGCAATGCAGAGGTGCTGCACATAGATTTGCACCAGTGGGACACTAATGGAAGTCCAACAGCCACTTTCAGGATGCCACTAAGTTTACTCAGTGTTTGCTAGTATAATGGCTTAGTAACAATGAGTTTGAGTGTGCAATGCAGAGGGGCTGCACATAGATTTGCACCAGTGGGACACTAATGGAAGTCCAACAGCCACTTTTAGGATGCCACTAAGTTTACTCAGTGTTTGTTAGTATAATGGCTTAGTAACAATGAGTTTGAGTGTGCAATGCAGAGGTGCTGCACATAGATTTGCACCAGTGGGACACTAATGGAAGTCCAACAGCCACTTTTAGGATGCCACTAAGTTTACTCAGTGTTTGCTAGTATAATGGCTTAGTAACAATGAGTTTGAGTGTGCAATGCAGAGGTGCTGCACATAGATTTGCACTAGTGGGACACTAATGGAAGTCCAACAGCCACTTTTAGAATGCCACTACGTTTACTCAGTGGTTGCTAGTATAATGGCTTAGTAACAATGAGTTTGAGTGTGCAATGCATGCAGACGTGCTGCAAATATCTTTGCACTAGTGGGACAATACAGAAGTCCAACAGCCACGTTTAGGATGCCACTAAGTTTACTCAGTGTTTGCTAGTATAACGGCTTAGTAACAATGAGTTTGAGTGTGAAATGCAGAGGTGCTGCACATAGATTTGCACCAGTGGGACACTAATGGAAGTCCAACAGCCACTTTTAGGATGCCACTAAGTTTACTCAGTGTTTGCTAGTATAATGGCTTAGTAACAATGAGTTTGAGTGTGCAATGCAGAGGTGCTGCACATAGATTTGCACCAGTGGGACACTAATGGAAGTCCAACAGCCACTTTTAGGATGCCACTAAGTTTACTCAGTGTTTGTTAGTATAATGGCTTAGTAACAATGAGTTTGATTGTGCAATGCAGGCAGACGTGCTGCAAATATCTTTGCACTAGTGGGACAATACAGAAGTCCAACAGCCACGTTTAGGATCCCACTAAGTTTACTCAGTATTTGCTAGTATAATGGCTTAGTAACAATGAGTTTGAGTGTGCAATGCAGAGGTGCTGCACATAGATTTGCACCAGTGGGACACTAATGGAAGTCCAACAGCCACTTTTAGGATGCCACTAAGTTTACTCAGTGTTTGTTAGTATAATGGCTTAGTAACAATGAGTTTGAGTGTGCAATGCAGAGGTGCTGCACATAGATTTGCACCAGTGGGACACTAATGGAAGTCCAACAGCCACTTTTAGGATGCCACTAAGTTTACTCAGTGTTTGCTAGTATAATGGCTTAGTAACAATGAGTTTGAGTGTGCAATGCAGAGGTGCTGCACATAGATTTGCACCAGTGGGACACTAATGGAAGTCCAACAGCCACTTTTAGGATGCCACTAAGTTTACTCAGTGGTTGCTAGTATAATGGCTTAGTAACAATGAGTTTGATTGTGCAATGCAGGCAGACGTGCTGCAAATATCTTTGCACTAGTGGGACAATACAGAAGTCCAACAGCCACGTTTAGGATGCCACTAAGTTTACTCAGTGTTTGCTAGTATAATGGCTTAGTAACAATGAGTTTGAGTGTGCAATGCAGAGGTGCTGCACATAGACTTGCACCAGTGGGACACTAATGGAAGTCCAATAGCCACTTTCAGGATGCCACTAAGTTTACTCAGTGTTTGCTAGTATAATGGCTTAGTAACAATGAGTTTGAGTGTGCAATGCAGAGGTGCTGCACATAGATTTGCACCAGTGGGACACTAATGGAAGTCCAACAGCCACTTTTAGGATGCCACTACGTTTACTCAGTGTTTGCTAGTATAATGGCTTAGTAACAATGAGTTTGAGTGTGCAATGCAGAGGTGCTGCACATAGATTTGCACCAGTGGGACACTAATGGAAGTCCAACAGCCACTTTTAGGATGCCACTAAGTTTACTCAGTGTTTGCTAGTATAATGGCTTAGTAACAATGAGCTTGAGTGTGCAAAGGGCAGGAGGGTACAGTGGCAGGGTTGTGGGTCTGGGTAGAGGAAAGGAAGCCTGCCTTTCTATCCCTCCTAATGGGGAAATGCAGCGAGGAAATCCCTGACCTTAGCTACACAGACGCTGTCATCTTGTGTAGCTGTTAAAATCTGTTTTCACGGACCTGACTGTCACCTATGGCTCTGACCCTGCCGGTATTAGCCCTTAAAAGGACTAATAGAAACTTCTATCCCTATTCTGTATAGCGCTGTGTATAGAGCGTACACAGCAGTATCGGAGACAGGAGCTACGCCAGCGGTGACTGACACCAAGACGCAGAAGGCAGATAATTGCGTGCTGGAGGAAAATGTCCGTTTTTATAATGCAGGGACATGTGACATGGACATCCTATCACACATGCCGTTGCTTCTCTGGCTAAAAGTCCACTTAGCTGTGTGTGTGTCTGGGATTGGCTGACATGCTGGCCCGCCCCACTACACGCGCGCGCTTAGGGAAGGAAGACAAGGAAAAAAAAAAAATGGCGATCGCCATTATCCATACAGCAGTGATCTGAATGCGCTGTTCACGCACACTATACACTGAAATTTCATAATAGTGTGAGTCACAGAGTGACTTACACTATTACAGCGGAAAGCCAGCTAGTAATTAGCTTGTCTTTTTGCTGCTAGAACCGTTCTCGAACGTATCTAGAACTATCGAGCTTTAGCAAAAAGCTCGAGTTCTAGTTCGATCAGCCCCCAAAATCACTCGAGCCGCGAACTGGAGAACCTCGAACCGCGCTCAACTCTAGTTAGGAGTCTCAACACAGAAACCAGCCAAATATCCCTCCGGGAAGGGCCCAGCCAAGGGGTGACTCTATTTAGGAGACCACCATAATCACCATATTAAGTGGCCCTTTTAGTCAATATCCAACTTTTTGACAAGTTTAAAGATATGACTAGGGAAATACCAAGGCCAGGTATCCATCCACAGACAGCCGTTTCGGGGTATTGCCACTCATCAGTGTGGAGTAGGATTCTGGCCGGGTGGGAGCAATGCCTAGTAGACCAACAAAACAAAACAATCACTGATCTCGGGGAGAACAGCCAGAGAAAACACTGCCGGCAGCCAGCGAGGGTGCTCAAGACATTGAAATCCTAGGTACATTGCCCCCTGGGAAATATGCAAATCAAAAAGGTCCGTGGAGCCTCTGTTAGGAGTCTCAACACAGAAACCAGCCAAATATCCCTCCGGGAAGGGCCCAGCCAAGGGGTGACTCTTTTTAGGAGACCACCATAACCACCATATTAAGTGGCCCTTTTAGTCAATATCCAACTTTTTGACAAGTTTAAAGATATGACAAGGGAAATACCAAGGCCAGGTATCCATCCACAGACAGCCGTTTCGGGGTATTGCCCCTCAGCAGTGTGGAGTAGGATTCTGGCCGGGTGGGAGCAATGCCTAGTAGACCAACAAAACAAAACAATCACTGATCTCGGGGAGACCAGCCAGAGAAAACACTGCCGGCAGCCAGCGAGGGCGCTCAAGACAGTGAAATCCTAGGTACATTGCCCCCTGGGAAATATGCAAATCAAAAAGGTCCGTGGAGCCTCTGTTAGGAGTCTCAACACAGAAACCAGCCAGATATCCCTCCGGGAAGGGCCCAGCCAAGGGTTGACTCTTTTTAGGAGATCACCATAACCATCATATTAAGTGGCCCTTTTACTCAATATCCAACTTTTTGACAAGTTTAAAGATATGACAAGGGAAATACCAAGGTCAGGTATCCATCCACAGACAGCCGTTTCGTGGTATTGCCCCTCATCAGTGTGGAGTAGGATTCTGGCCGGGTGGGAGCAATGCCTAGTAGACCAACAAAACAAAACAATCACTGATCTCGGGGAGACCAGCCAGAGAAAACACTGCCGGCAGCCAGCGAGGGGGGCAATGTACCTAGGATTTCACTGTCTTGAGCTCCCTCACTGGCTGCCGGCAGTGTTTTCTCTGGCTGGTCTCCCCGAGATCAGTGATTGTTTTGTTTCCTTACGTCAGGGAAAGCGGTCTGTCATTGAATACCCCACCAAGTTCAAAAGGTTAGTGGTAGACACCGACTGGGGAAATAATGCGCTATTTTCAGTTTTCAGAAAGGGTCTGTCCGGTACCATCAAGGACGAGTTAGCTCGTGCCGAATCTCCACGGGATTTTGAACTGTTTCTCCGACACTGTGTGCGTATCGATACCCGCTTGACGGAACGCAGACAGGAAAAGTGGGCAGCTGAAAACCGGGTAACCAACTTTGCTTTTCCTTCTAGGGAATCCGCTCACAAGATGCCACGGGAGGCCGAGGATGTTCCTTTGCAAGTGGACTCTCTGCAAAGGCGAGAGACCAACGAAAGTCGTGAACATCGGCTCCGTGAGCGTTTGTGTTTCTATTGTGGTCAATCGGACCATTTTCTGATTGACTGCCCAAAACGTCCCAATCGCACGAATAAGGTACTGGCAGCAGTGGCAGAGTGGGACAACACGGACGCAGAGTCCAACATCTCTGAAACAAGTATACACCTGGATGCGGTATTTCCCTCAACTTTAATGTCAACTTCACCTAAGGACCCGGAAGGGAAGTACACCCATTGCTCGCTTCCCATTCAGATTCGGTGGGAGGGACAGTTAATTCCTACATCTGCTATGATAGACACTGGGGCAGGGGGAAATTTCATGGTCTTTTCTTTTGCCAGGAAACACGGTATCCAGACTCAACAAAGATCCTCACCGGTTACCATGGAGAAGGTAGACGGTTCTCCATTAGTTTCCGGACCAGTTGATCGGGAGACAGTACCCCTTGAATGTGTGATGAAACCAGGTCAGCAGGAGACCCTTGTTTTCATGTTGATTTCTTCTCCCCATTTTTTGATTAATTTTACGACTTCCTTGGCTGCAGTCTACAAATCCAGTCATCGATTGGGAGACTAAAGAAATATCCTTCCCACCCCAGAGTGGTCCGACCATTAGTCCAACTGTACCGGTTCCAGTAACACAGAATGTGGAGGGCACTGTACAGGTACCTGTTCTACCCCCGGTTTATAATGAATTCGCAGATATATGCGACAAAAAAAAAGCAGATCGGCTTCCCCCGCATAGACCGTATGATTGTCCCATAGAATTACTTCCAGGGGCAGAAATCCCATTTGGTCATGTCTACCCGTTGGCGGCCCAAGAGTTACAAGCACTGAAAGATTATATCGATGAAAACCTAACCAAGGGATTTATTCGACCTTCTACCTCACCAGCGGGTGCACCCATCTTTTTCGTGAAGAAGAAAGAGGGGACTCTGCGACCTTGTATCGACTACCGGTAACTTAATAAGATAACCATCCGAAGCCGGTATCCGTTGCCGTTGATTCTCGAACTATTGGAGAGAGTACGACAGCTCAAAATATTTACTAAATTGGATCTCCATATGGCATATAATCTAAGCTTAGTCTAGTTGCTTGAGTATACTGCTTCCTGTCTACTCCTGCCCCGCTGCTCTCATTACCTGGCTGTTATTTGGATCCTGGTGAATCACCTGACACCGGCCCTGGACTCCACCTGGTCTCATCAAGCTGTGCCCTCGCTGGTTCTGGACTTTGTCTGCTGTCTCTGGTTGGCGTTTGTGCCCGGTCCCTTCCGGTACATATCCACATCCCGTACGGACATTTTTGGACTATAACATATCATCTGCGCAAAAATGGTATCATTAAAATGTCATCTCAAGATGCAGAAAATAAGCCATCTCTGAGCCATAGATCTCTAAAAATGAGAACGCTAAGGGTAGTGGAAAATGGCGCAAAAAGTGTTCCACTTTTTTTGGACAAACTTTGGATAGATTTTTTTTACCCCTTGGATAAAAGTAAACCTATACTTACATCATACGCATAAATCATACGCATAAATAGCCTGGGTCTCAGCTTCCCATACACGGTAGGTTTTTTAACTGCATGAGAGGACACACACAAGCTAGGGACCCCAACGTAGAGAAATACTTTGGCGTAGTGTTGGGGCTCTATTGCATTGATCAATTCAGTAGCTAAATTTCTCTTGATTCATATGTTCATGGCAGTAATGCAGATTCCATTTTTCACATATTCACTCTTGCATATAGCTATTGGATTTTTCAAGTCAGTATTCACACAGCAGTTTCTGCTATTTCATGTATTCCCCTTACATAGTCACTGGTGTGCATTCCTTATCTCCCCATAGTGATGTTTTTTTAGGTTTTTGCACCCAGTTCGGACTTAGAATGGTGTTCCAAACGTTATTCCTATTTGTTAGTATTTTTTCGTTTGTGAACCCTCCCCAACCACACCTATTGCCAATCGATATCATACGCATAAATAGCCTGGGTCTCAGCTTCCCATACACGGTAGGTTTTTTAACTGCATGAGAGGACACACACAAGCTAGGGACCCCAACGTAGAGAAATACTTTGGCGTAGTGTTGGGGCTCTATTGCATTGATCAATTCAGTAGCTAAATTTCTCTTGATTCATATGTTCATGGCAGTAATGCAGATTCCATTTTTCACATATTCACTCTTGCATATAGCTATTGGATTTTTCAAGTCAGTATTCACACAGCAGTTTCTGCTATTTCATGTATTCCCCTTACATAGTCACTGGTGTGCATTCCTTATCTCCCCATAGTGATTTTTTTTAGGTTTTTGCACCCAGTTCGGACTTAGAATGGTGTTCCAAACGTTATTCCTATTTGTTAGTATTTTTTCGTTTGTGAACCCTCCCCAACCACACCTATTGCCAATCCATATCATACGCATAAATAGCCTGGGTCTCAGCTTCCCATACACGGTAGGTTTTTTAACTGCATGAGAGGACACACACAAGCTAGGGACCCCAACGTAGAGAAATACTTTGGCGTAGTGTTGGGGCTCTATTGCATTGATCAATTCAGTAGCTAAATTTCTCTTGATTCATATGTTCATGGCAGTAATGCAGATTCCATTTTTCACATATTCACTCTTGCATATAGCTATTGGATTTTTCAAGTCAGTATTCACACAGCAGTTTCTGCTATTTCATGTATTCCCCTTACATAGTCACTGGTGTGCATACCTTATCTCCCCATAGTGATGTTTTTTTAGGTTTTTGCACCCAGTTCGGACTTAGAATGGTGTTCCAAACGTTATTCCTATTTGTTAGTATTTTTTCGTTTGTGAACCCTCCCCAACCACACCTATTGCCAATCCATATCATACGCATAAATAGCCTGGGTCTCAGCTTCCCATACACGGTAGGTTTTTTAACTGCATGAGAGGACACACACAAGCTAGGGACCCCAACGTAGAGAAATACTTTGGCGTAGTGTTGGGGCTCTATTGCATTGATCAATTCAGTAGCTAAATTTCTCTTGATTCATATGTTCATGGCAGTAATGCAGATTCCATTTTTCACATATTCACTCTTGCATATAGCTATTGGATTTTTCAAGTCAGTATTCACACAGCAGTTTCTGCTATTTCATGTATTCCCCTTACATAGTCACTGGTGTGCATACCTTATCTCCCCATAGTGATGTTTTTTTAGGTTTTTGCACCCAGTTCGGACTTAGAATGGTGTTCCAAACGTTATTCCTATTTGTTAGTATTTTTTCGTTTGTGAACCCTCCCCAACCACACCTATTGCCAATCCATATCATACGCATAAATAGCCTGGGTCTCAGCTTCCCATACACGGTAGGTTTTTTAACTGCATGAGAGGACACACACAAGCTAGGGACCCCAACGTAGAGAAATACTTTGGCGTAGTGTTGGGGCTCTATTGCATTGATCAATTCAGTAGCTAAATTTCTCGTGATTCATATGTTCATGGCAGTAATGCAGATTCCATTTTTCACATATTCACTCTTGCATATAGCTATTGGATTTTTCAAGTCAGTATTTACATAGCAGTTTCTGCTATTTCATGTATTCCCCTTACATAGTCACTGGTGTGCATACCTTATCTCCCCAGAGCCTTCTTATTTGTGTCTTGAGCCGTCTGCAATGTTTTCTTGAGTAACTCCAGATTTTGTTGCAAAGCAGAGATTCGTACCTCCACAGATGGAGTCGACGGAGTGACAAGTAATCTATGGAGGATATGTGGATGATACCCAAGGTTCGCGAAGAAAGGAGTTTGTTTGGTCGACGCACTCTGGGTGTTATTATAGAAAAATTCAGCAACTGGAAGTAGGTCGATCCAGTCGTCTTGTAAATGGCAGATATAGCACCGGAGGTACTGTTGTAAGGATTGGTTGGTGCGTTCAGTCTGTCCGTTGGACTGTGGGTGGAAAGCAGTCGACAAGTTAACCGTGATATCAAGAGCTTTGCAGAAGCTCTGCCAGAATTTTGATGTAAATTGAATTCCATGATCTGAGATCACTTCATCAGGAACCCCATGGAGACGGAATACATTGTTAATTACTAAATCTGCTGTGGCCTTAGCAGATGGTAAACCGGTACTTGGAATAAAATGCGCAGCTTTAGTGAGTCGATCAACCCCTACCAGGAATGTATTTTTTCATTTCGAGGAAGGTAGATCAACAATAAAGTCCATGTAAACAGACCCCAAGGGGCGAGAAGGGACTGGTAAGGGTTGTAACAACCCTGTGGGTGAGGCCCAAGGTGTCTTGCATCTGGCACAAATGTCACAGGATGTAACATATCCGCTCACATCTTTTTGATAATTGAGCCACCAAAAGAAACGAGACAATAATTCTTGGGTCTTATGTACACCTCTATGACCTGCCATTTTTGAGTCATGCACCAATTGTAAGATCTTCAATCTCATTGTTTTCGGTATATATAATTGTTGCCCATGGGTCTAGACCTTGTTTTTGAACACTAAATGGACATTGCCAGATGGTTGAGATAAGAAAGAGTCAGAATCATAGGCCTCTCGTATTTCTTCTAATAAATCCCTATTATGGACTAAACCCACAAACTTGGATTGCGGTAAAATGGGCTTGGGAGGACTTGAAGTGACAGTCATTAGCATATATTCTGGATAAAGCAGGAACTTTACTTTTACGGGAACCCGGCCTATATGATACAATGAAGTTGAACTGATTAAGAAACAGGCTCTAACGTGCTTGACGGGGGGACAGACATTTAGCTGATCTAATAAATTCCAAGTTTCAGTGATCAGTTAATACTGTAATTTGTTGTGCTGCCCCCTGAAGAAGGTGTCTCCATTAGAGATGAGCCACCACCCTAGTGTTCGTGTTCGGTTCGTCGAACACTTTCGAACACAGTCGAACACCATTGAAAACAATGGCAGGCAAACACAAACACGTACAAACATATAGAAAACACCTTCTAAGGTGTCCAAAAGGTGACAAACTACTCAGAAGACACAACGAACACATGGAAAAGTGACAAGTACATAAACTCATGTGAAAAGAAAAGAGGTGGACGAGTAAAAGGAGGAGGAGACATAGATATAGGGATGTCATGCCCTTCTAAAATCATATAAAACACAGCAAGGGGACTCAAACAAGAGTCTCCATTTTTTCCAAATATTTGGACACAGTCACCACTTAAGTGGCATCACTTGTCCCACAGTTGCAAACTTAATATGCTTATTTTCATGAAGCACATTCAAAAATCCACAAGCCTTTAGTCTCCCCAGGATGACACAGGGGTAGAAAAGTCCTTGTGGATCCATGACTTGTTCATCTTGATGAACGTTAGTCTGTCCACATTGTCACTGGACAGACGCATGCGCTTATTTGTCAGCACACCACCAGCAGCACTGAAGACACGTTCCGAGAGAACGCAGGCTGCGGGACACGTCAAGATATCCAAGGCGCAAGTGGCGAGCTCAGGCCATTTTCCAGATTGGAAGCCCAAAATGAGCAAGGCTCCAGTTGCACAGTCATGGCATCGATGTTCACTTGGAGATACTACTGTGAGATTCACTCTGTGCACCACTGGTGTTTAGTGGAAAAGCCGATCTAAGATTCTGTAACAGCTTCTGCTGATACTCCTGCATACGTGCGTCCCTTTCAGTGGCAGGAATTATTTTGCCAAATTTTCTCTTGTACTGGAGATCTAAGAGTGTGGCAACCCAGTAGTCAGCATTACTTCGAATTCTGACAATCCGAGGGTCATGTTGTAGGTATTGCAGCAAGAAGGCGCTCATGTGTTGTCACGCTCCCGGTGTACCAGCACCGCTTCTTACCCGCTGATCCGGTCTCGGTGTCACGACACCACTCCTTACCTACTGATCCGGTCCACGTGCTCCCCGATCGCGGCCGCTGCTCCCGCTCGTGCTCCCCTGCGTCCTGTCCCCGGTCTCCTGTGTTTGCCTCTGGCCCCTAGGCTTATGCATGTGTATAGGGCGGGACCGCGCCCACTCACCTTGTTTTATAGGCCCAGCACTCCTGAAACTGGATATGGCTGATACAGGTGCAGGGTATATAAGACTTCCCTTTCCATGTGGGCGGCGCCTGATCAACGTATTACTTTAGCTAGGTGTTCAGGTCCCCTCGTACCTTGTCTCCTGTTAACCCTGTCTCTTTCGCAGCCAGCCCTGCCACCTTAACCCGGTCCTAACTACTGATTACCCAGGAACTCTTCCGGTGACTGTTGGCTGTGAATCCCATCATCTTCCTTCAGCCGGAACCCGTCTCCGATCCCCGACTTCACCTGGTGATCTCAGCCTTCACGTCCAGCAGGACCCAGATCCCGCCTGATGCTCCTACCCGGCACCAGAACCTGATCTCCGTCATCGGCACTGCCTCCAGGAACTCTGTGGCCCCAGAGACATCTTTCTACCAGTCTCCTGAAGAACGCTGGTCCTGCACCACTAGTACTCCGGCTACCGTGCATCTAAGTCCTCTGGTGGGGTGATCAGGACAGTCCCTGTACAGGGGTTAGCTCCGGGTTGCCTCCCTGGGGGAGGCTGGTGCACGGCCCAGAGGATCCACCACCAGGACATAACAGATTGATCAGGCCATGGATTCCACCGGAGCACAAACGTCTGAACTAGCTGAACTGCGCCAGGAACTGGTGCGACAGCATGAGACCCTAACCCGCATACTGAATTTCTTGACGTCTGTGGACCACCGTTTGTACACATTACAGACCACAGCCACATCCTCATCGACGCAACCAACCGCGACTACAGCCGCATCTGTTCCCTCCTCGGCGTCGCAACTCCACCTAGCTGCTCCGCCTCGTTATGCTGGGGACCCCAAGACATGTAGAGGTTTTCTGAATCAATGTTCCCCACATTTCGAGTTGCTTCCACACCTCTTTGTCTCTGATCGAGCAAAGGTGGTCTTTCTGATGTCCCACCTGGAAGGCGAAGCATTGGCCTGGATAAATTCTTTGTGGGAGAATGAGGACCCAGTGACTACCGACATCCTGGAATTCCTTCAGGCCTTCCGTAGCACTTTCGATGAACTAGGACGCACCACCGCGGTTACCTCTGCGCTCCTCCGGCTACGCCAAGGAACCCTAACGGTTGGTCAGTACGCCATCCAGTTCTGTACGCTTGCCTCTGAGTCAGGATGGAACAACGAGGCATTGAAGGCAGCCTTTTGGGAGGGCCTTTCCGGCTGCATCAAGGATGAATTAGTCGGTCGTGATGTTCTCGTACTTTGGATGCTCTAGTCTCTCTAGCAACCCGGATCGATCTTCGTTTTCAGGTACGATCCAAGGAAGTATCCCAGGAGAGGCGACCAACCCGTCACATCTCCACTCCGCAAAGGTCCACCGTTCCCCCGCCACTGCCATCCTGCGATTCTACTCCCGAACCTATGGAAATAGACCATCTGGGACTAGCAAAGCAACGCCGAGCAGAGCGGCTCGCCCTGGGTCTGTGCTTCTACTGTGGAAGCAGTACACACCTGCTTCGCTCTTACCCTGAGAGACCAGGGAGACCCCAAGGCCTAAGGTTGGTTGGAGTTGCCACCCTAGGTACTGGAACCCCCTCAGTCTCAGTTAGACAGACTGTCCAGGTGACGACGAAGAAGACCCGGTTCCCGGCAGAGGCTCACATTGATTCGGGAGCAGCGGGCAATTTCATCCAACAGGCTACAGTGAACCGATATCGGATACCTAACACCCCGCTTGCTACGCCCCTCAGGCTCACCTCCGTGAACGGAAAACCCTTATCCAAACCCGTTTTGTTTAGTACCAAACCCGTGGAACTCCGTGTTGGAGCTCAACATAATGAAAAGATTGCTTTATATGTTCTCCCGAAGATGGCTCACGCAATCCTGCTGGGTCTGCCCTGGTTACGACTCCATGAACCCGGCGTTAGTTGGCGCTCTGGAGCGATCACTCGTTGGGGCCCGTTGTGCCATGACAACTGTCTACAGCCCGTTCCTCAGTCACCGGAGTCCTTTATGCCGGAAGAACAAGAAGAACAGACAAATCGGTCCAGCGTTGGTCCCAGTAAGGTTGTGACGGTGGCTACCTCCACCCTGGCACAAATGCCTCCTGGGAAGTCCTTCGTCGCGGAGACCGACAGGCTCGATGTTCTTCAGTGGGGGCATTCTTTGGAATCATACACCCACGCCGATCGAGAGGAGACCCTGAGTGCTATTGGTCGGGCCCATTGGTGGCCGTCTCTCAGTCAGGATGTTGCCTCCTTTGTCTCTACTTGTCCGTCTTGTGCCCGGACCAGGACACCTGAGCCGGTAGTCCTTGGTTCCCTCTCTTCTGCTGACAGTGCTCCTCCTCTTCCCGTTGCTGCTGACAGGGAGTGTACGGTAAGAGGTATAGTGGCCATCAAGTGAGTGCGGGGTAAGCAATCCTTCCTTGTTGATTGGGTAGGTTGCGGTCCTAAAGCCCAATCCTGGATACCCCGGAGGTACATTACTGCCCCTCTTCTGCGTGGCTTCTTGTCCCGGTTGCGGGGAGGAGGGTGTGAGGTAGGGGTACTGTCACGCTCCCAGTGTACCGGCACTGCTTCTTACCCACTGATCCGGTCTCAGTGTCACAACACCGCTCCTTACCCACTGATCCGGTCAACGTGCTCATCGATCGCGGATGCTGCTTCCGCTCGTGCTCCCCTGCATCCTGTCCCAGGTCTCCTGTGTTTGCCTCTGGCCCCTAGGCTCATGCATGTGTATAGGGCGGGGCCGTGCCCACTCACCTTGTCTTATAGGCCCAGGACTCCTGAAACAGGATATGGCTGATACAGGTGCAGGGTATATAAGACTTCCCTTTCCATGTTGGCGGCGCCTGATCAACGTGTTACTTTAGCTAGGTGTTCAGGTCGCCTCGTACCTTGTCTCCTGTTAACCCTGTCTCTTTCGCAGCCAGCCCTGCCACCTTAACCCGGTCCTAACTACGGATTACCCAGGAACTCTTCCGGTGACTGTTGGCTGTGAATCCCATCATCTTCCTTCAGCCGGAACCCGTCTCTGATCCCCGACTTCACCTGGTGATCTCAGCCTTCACGTCCAGCAGGATCCAGATCCCGCCTGATGCTCCTACCCGGCACCAGAACCTGATCTCCGTCATCGGCACTGCCTCCAGGAACTCTGTGGCCCCAGAGACATCTTTCTACCAGTCTCCTGAAGAACGCTGGTCCTGCACCACTAGTACTCCGGCTACCGTGCATCTAGGCCCTCTGGTGGGGTGATCAGGACAGTACCTGTACAGGGGTTAGCTCCGGGTTGCCTCACTGGGGGAGTCCGGTGCACGGCCCAGAGGATCCACCACCAGGACATAACATGTGTCTTGCGCATCCAGGACCAAGTCCTTGTTGTGTTGGTGGCGGCGAGGTGAGACTCATGCTTCCTTCCTCTGCCCTCTCCCCCCAACCTCGCACAACAGAAATGTGATCAAGGTGTCCCTCATCTGCTGAGTCTTCCATGCCCATCGACAGTTCGTCCTGCATTTCTTCGTGGCCTCCTGCACGTTCCTCAACAGTTTGGCTGCTACCATGCGCCCTTGTTAATCCCTCTTCCCCATCGTCCCATGCCTGCCGACTTGGTGCTGCTGACCGTCTGGACCTTGGAGATCTTTTGTATCCCTTCCGCATAGGACTCCTCCTGTACTTCCTCCCCTTCCTCTTGCCCCACCACCTGACTCTGAATACTGTTTAGTGTGCTCCAGCATGTAGATGACCGGAATAGTCATGCTGATAATGGCATCGTCAGCGCTAAACATCTTCGTCGCCATTTCAAAACTGTGCAGAAGGGTGCATAGGTCCTTGATCTGAGACTACTCCAGCAGCATGATTGTCCCACCTCTGGATCTTGTTGGCCCAGGCTATACGTCATAACGTATTGTACCAGGGCTCAGCGGTGCTGCCACAGTCACTGCAACATGTGCAGTCAAATTCCAGCGTGTCGGCACTTCGCATTTCAGCCGGTGAACCGGCAGGCCGAAAGACTTCTGGAACGATGCAAGTCGTTGAGCTGCGGGGTGTGAACGGCGGAAGTGAGCACATAGCGACCATGCCCTTTGCAGAAGCCCATCTAGGCCTGGATAGTGGGTTAAAAATTGCTGGATAACCAAGTTCAACACGTGAGCCATACAAGGCACGCCTGGTCCTCAAGAATTGTATGATGTATGGCAGTGTGTGGTTTAACTCTGATCTGTATATTTACGCTGCCAGGTGACCAGATATATTGTTTTGCTGACAATGTGCTGCGAGTATAAGTTTACAACAATATATTTATTTCTGGTGGACATTGAACTTGCTTTACAGTCGTTATTTCTCTTCATGAACAAACTTGCTCAGTGTTGTTTCTCATATATTCATAAGGGGGTATTTGGTTTAGATACTTTAATATAAAGAAATTTTCATTTGATAAGTGTATAAGCGGGCTGGTTCTCTAGGATTTGTACGATGTATTGTGTCAGTATACGCTGTGATACAGATCTGTGCATTTACGCTACCAGGTTTTTAGATATATGTATTGCCGGCAATCTGTCGATAAAATGGTCTTATAAAGTTATATTTGCTTTCATGTGTGAATATTGAACTTGCTCCACAGGGTATCAGTTTTGGGCAAATACATTGGGATATGTATGTGATGTACCTGGATAACCTGTGCTTTTCAACCCGAATCTGATCTACAGGTTGATTTAACTTTTACAATATGATTATTCTTGCCCTACCATGTTCAAAATCACTCTCTACATATATTTTAGTCCATCTTATATGCTTATTAGGTGGGATTACTTGTTGATATTGTGATATGAGGAATTTTCCAAAATGATACATATATATGCGCTGATCGGTTCGCCGTGATAATGCATGTATGGATCGTTACCTGTTTACCTGTGTTGCTAGGTTACCAGACATGCATACTACTGGCAGTCCACTGAGGGCTTGAGTCACTTTCAAAAATACATGTATTCACTCTTGGTTAACATTATATTTTGGTGGGCAAATATATGAGATTTGATTTACTACTTCTTTGGCATGTACGATTTCATTTGAGTAAAGGCCGCTTTACACACTGCGATATCGGTACCGATATCGCCATCGTGCGTACCCGCCCCCATCTGTTGTGCGACACGGGCAAATCGCTGCCTGTGTCGCACAACATCGCCCGGACCCGTCACACTACTTACCTTCCCTGCGACGTTGCTGTGACCGGCGAACCATCTCCTTTCTAAGGGGACGGTTCGTTCAGCATCACTGCAGTGTCACTGAACCGCCGCCCAATAGAAGCGGAGGGGCAGAGATGAGCGGGACGAACATCCCGCCCACCTCCTTGCTTCCGCATTGTGGCTGGGAGGCAGGTAAGGAGAGCTTCCTCGTTCCTGCGGTGTCACACGGAGCGATGTGTGCTGCCGCAGGAACGAGGAACAACTTCGTTACTGCTGCAGTAACGATATTTGAGAATGGACCCCCATGTCGCCGATGAGCGATTTTGCACGTTTTTGCAACGATGCAAAATCGCTCATAGGCGTCACATGCAACGGCATCGCTACAGCGGCTGGATGTGCGTCACAAAATACGTGACCCCAACGAGATCGCTGTAGCGATCTCGTAGCGTGTGAAGCCCGCTTAAGTGAACATTTCCATCACCAATCTCTTACCATCGCGCATGCTCTATTATATGTGTGTGGGGACAGGTGCTAATTCAGCTTGCTTTACTGACCTGGTTATTTCTGGACTCTGATGTAATGCCTCACATGGCATTCCAGCAGGATTAGACCCAGCTGGTAAGTGCTCAGCTCAGGGGCTAAATTGCACTACGATCGGTGATGGTATCACTTATTTTTTGGTCCTTGACGAAGCCACATTCTCTGTGGTGATACGCGTGGGGCAACACCCCATACCTACACCGATCCTGTGACCTTGCACTGCTTTAAATCTGGACCTCTAGCAGGTAACCTGATGTTTCATTTTGGACGCCTTTGGATAGCTGGTGTTTTACCATACTTAAATCGGTGTCTGTTGTACGCTGATTTCCTTTCCTTTATATAAGGTTTTTATTTCCATTTGTCCTGCTGGTTGTCTATAATTATTATATTGTATTTAACAATGGTGGTGTCAGATAGTATGCTATACTTTTAAGTACAACTGGGTATATGATTGCAGTAACGGATGACATTCATGTTCTGCATCCTACCTGGATTTATTATTGCATGGTACATCTAGTATAAGTGATATTCGAAATTTCGGTGTCAGGTTCCTGACATGGAACCATGTATTGGGGTGTTCGTTGATTATACATATTTTAAATGGTTTTTAACCCTTTCACTGTCTTGTGTGGATTCTATGTATGCATAAATTTTGTACTAATAAAATTAAATTTTTTTAATTGAACAAAAATGCTTTGGTTGATCTCTATATACAGCAACTCTTTTTCTCTTGTTTGAATTTTCCCCAATTTTTGCTGATGGTGATCCCAATAGGGGAAAGGTGCCCCCTTATTCTATAAATTCCATACAAGGCACGTGTCACATTGCTCCGGCGAAGGGCCGCACCCAGGTTTGCAGCATTGTTGCACATGGCCTTCCCTGGCTGCAGGTTGAGTGCAGACAACCATTGATGAAACTCGGTCTCCAGAGCTGACCACAACTCCTCAGCTGTGTGACTCACATTTCCCAGACATTTGAAAGTAAAGACCGCCTGATGCCATTGAGCTCTGCTGCCAGCATAGTAAGGAGGTGTACGGGATTTCTTGTGCGCAGTTACAACGTGGGTGGCCTTACCAGACAGGCTTTGGGCGGAGGTGGAGGACCGAGACGAGGTTGAAGAGGCAGAAGCAGTGGAGGAACTTCTACAATAAGAGGATTGACGCACAACTCGTGGGGACGCAAAACTTGTACAGCAGACTCTTCTCCGTCTCTCACCATAGTTACCCAGTGCCCAGTCAGCGACATGTAACGCCCCTGTCCATGCTTACTGGTCCAAGTATCTGTGGTGAAATGCACCCTGTCACACACAGAGTTTCTCAAGGAAGCGGTGATGTTGTGTGCGACATGCTGGTGTAGCGCATGTACATCTTTCTTGGAGAAGTAGTGGCAACTGGGCATCTGGTACTGGGGCACTGCGATGGACATAAGGTCTCGAAAATCCTCTGTGTCCACCAGGTGGAAAGGCAGCATTTCCGTAGCCAACAGCTTGCAGATGGTGAAATTCAACCTCTTAGCTTTGTCATGGCTAGGAGGAAATGGTCTTTTACTTGTCCACATCTGAGGGACCGAGGGCTGGCTGCTGTGCCGAGACGGCATTGAGTAGGGTGTCCCTGGCAAACTGCTGGTCTGTGAAGACGGTGCAGGCGGAGATATAATGTTGCCTTCATCCAAAGGTGGTGCTCTCAATGTCGGAGAGAGCTTAACACCAGCAGCTGTTTCCACTTCCAAAACAAGTGGAAGAGGTGGAAGGTCTGCGTCCAAAAGCATGTGTGACTGCTGTCCCCACAGTCACAGAGGATGAAGAGCATGAGGATGCACTTGATGGGGCAGATGGTGGTTGGCCTGCCCCGCTAGGCCGCATTGTAGCACAGTGAGCTTCCCACTGCGACTTATGCTTCATATCAATGTGACGGTTCATGGACGAAGTACTCAAACTAGTGAGTTTCTGGCCTCTACTTAGAGATTGGTGACAAATCTTACAGATGACATGAGTTGGGTGATCCTTTGCGATGTCAAAAAAGGCCAAGGTTAGGAAAGGCTTAGAGCCCATGCGACCTGCAGAGCCACCACGACTTCTGCTCAGAGGCAGAGTTGTGGCTGAGGATGCAGTTGTTGACGTGCGCTTCTAGTACTCCGTGTCTGTCCAGGAAGACGCAACCTAACCTTGTCGTCAGTAGCATCCTCCTCCACCTTCTCTGCTGACCTCATCGACTGGCTGACTGTGGGTTGACAGTAAGTGGGATCTCCAACCTCATCATCACCCTGTGTGTTCTCACACCCCTCGTCCTCAGAGCCAACCTCTTCCTACCCTGACCAAATAGTAAAGTTGTCGTTCCAATCGGGTATCTGAGTCTCATCAGCATGTTCCTCATTGTCTCCACCGAGAGGAGTTACAGTTTGGGAATGAGGGTCTACATTATGCTCAGAACCTTCTTCATTTGTGCCTGGATCCGACTCACAAAGCTTATGGGCATCAGTGCAGACCTCTGATTCCCAGGCTACAGTGTGACTGAACAGCTTTGCAGACTCAACCATCTGTTACCCCATATTCAGCAGGGTGGGTGGAGACTTGAGAGCTGTTAGGAAGCAAGTGCGATTGGGGTGACAACTCAGAGGACTGGAGTATTTGGGATGTGGAAGTTGAGGTGGAGGAGAGGCCACTTGATAGAGCACTTGAGATCCATTCAAGCACCTGCTCTTTTTGTGCCTCATATGCCTTTGGTAGCGATGGTCGTGTCCGTAAGAAAGTGATCATATCAGATTGTCCACGGAAAGAAGTAGACATCTTACTTTGGCTGGAAGATGGTCTTTCTTCAGCAGAGGTTACTGTTGCTTTATCACCTACCCCACGGACACAAACGTTTTTTCCCTTTCCAACACGCCTGTTCCCCTTTCCACCAGCATCTGGCCTTTTGACACTCATTTTGTATGTGAACAAATTGGCAACTCTACAGTTGTTGGCAAAAGCAAAAACAATTAGGATGGAAATCGAGCAAAGCTGAGCGGCCAAACAGTGGTACTATGCCCAAAGTATTGCCTGGGCTAGCTGCTGTAAAAAAATTGGCTACTGGATAGACAGGCCGTGTAGCTTACTTTACAGCTGGGCTACACCACTGACTACCAGACACTGCTACTATGCCCAAGGGATTGCCTGGGCTAGCTGCAGTAAAAAATTGGCTACTGGATAAACAGGTGGTGTAGCTTTCTTCACAGCAGTGCTACACTACCTGCCCAAAAGGATTGCCTGAGCTAGATTTGGCCAGATGCTGTGAAAAACACTTTCACAGCACTGGCACAGACCTGCCTGGCAAAAATCGCTAGGAACTGCGCTAACGTAGCCCTGAAAAGGGCTGAAATTACAACTAGTCCCTACTTCCTAAACCTATCTCTCTATTACACTTTATAGCGCCCACAGCAGCAGTAGCGGTGACTGACACACAACTGCAGCACTGAGGTAATGGCGGCGATGGGGAAAATGTCCGGGTCTTATAGGGCAAGGACATGTGACATACACAGCCAATGACACATGCCCTTGCTTGTGTGCAAAAAATGCACTTTGCTGTGTGTGATTGGCTGACAGCCTGCACCGCTCCACTGTACATGCGGTTAGGAAAAAAAAAAAGGAGATCGCAATGATTTCAGCAGCACTGATCTAAAGCCCGCCCCCCCACACACTATACATTGGATTTGGATATTATTATTAACATTGAATGACAGTATTACTGTGAAAAGCCAGTTATGCTTTTGGTGATCGAACCGTTATCGAACATAACCTCGAACTATCGAATTTGAAGCTAATTGTTCGCGTTCATTGAACGACTCGAACATCGCCTAAAACAGGTCGAATTTGAGATTGGCGAACAGTTCGTTTCGAACACCGCTCATCTCTAGTCTCCATTCTTTAAAAGCTGCAATGATGGCAATTCCTTATTCCCTACATCATATTTTCTTTCTGCCGGAGATAAAAGTTGGGAGAAGAAGGCACAGGGATGTAATAAACACTTATCTCCTTTCCTCTGGGACAGAACAGCTACTAAAGCACAATCAGAGGCATCGACTTCCATAATGAAAGGAAGTTCTGAGTCGGGATGGATTAACACAGGGGCTGTCGTACACTTGGATTTTAAATTGGAAAAGGGTTCCTCTGCTTCGGGGGACCATGCAAAGACATTTGCCTTCTTAGTGAGTTGTGTGATGGGAGCAATGATCTCCGAAAAGTTTTTAATGAAGCGTCTATAAAAATTAGCAAAGCCGATAAAGCGTTGAACTTGTTTTACGCTGTTAGGAGTCGGCCAGTCCAGAATCTCCTTAATCTTACTAGAGTCCATGCATAGACCTTGAGGGCAGATAATGTAACCAAGGAATTGTATTTCATCTTGGTGAAATTCACATTTTTTGATCTTAATGTAGAGTCGATTCTGTCTTAATCGTTCCAGAAAAAGTGCCACATGCAGCTGGTGTTCTTCCACTGAGTTGGAGAAAATCAAGATGTCATTGAGATAGATTATTACAAACTGGTCCAGGATGTCTCTAAACATGTCGTTGACGAGGTGTTGGAAGGTGGCTGGAGCATTACAAAGACCAAAAGGCATCACTAAATACTCAAAATGTCCGTAACAGGATCTGAAGGCAGTCTTCCATTCATCCCCAGGTCTTATGCGGACTAAGGGTACCGTCACACTTTAGCGACGCTCCAGCGATCCCACCAGCGATCTGACCTGGTCAGGATCGCTGGTGCGTCGCTACATGGTCGCTGGTGAGCTGTCAATCAGGCAGATCTCACCAGCGACAAGTGATCAGCCCCCAGCCAGCAGCGACGCGTGGAAGCGATACTGCGCTTGGTAACAAAGGTAAATATCGTGTAACGAAGCTTGGTTACCCGATATTTACCTTGGTTACCAGCGCACACCGCTTAGCGCTGGCTCCCTGCACTCGTAGCCAGAGTGCACATCGGGTAAATAAGCACAGCGCTTTGCTTACTTACCCGATGTGTAGTCTGGCTACGTGTGCAGGGAGCCAGCGCTGGCAGCCTGAGAGCGGTGGACGCTGTAACCAAGGTAAATATCGGGTAACCAAGCTAAGCGCTTGCTTGGTTACCCGATATTTACCTTGGTTACAGCTTACCGCAGGCTGCCAGAAGCCGGCTCCCTGAACATTCAGATCGTTGCTCTCTCGCTGTCACACACAGCGGTGTGCTTCACAGCGGGAGAGCAACGTTCAAAAAAATGAACCAGAGCTGTGTGTAACGAGCAGCGATTTCACAGCAGGGGCCAGATCGCTGCTCAGTGTCACACACAGCGAGATCGCTGATGAGGTCACTGGTGCGTCACAAAAACCGTGACTCAGCTGCGATCTCGCTAGCGATCTCGCTATGTGAGAAGTACCCCTAAGTTGTATGCGCCTCTTAGGTCTAATTTGGTATAGATCGTTGCATATCGTACTCTTTCTAGGAGTTCTAGAATCAGGGGTAGTGGGTAGCGATTCTTGATGGTACTTTTATTAAGCTCACGGTAATCTATGCAGGGTCTTAAGGAGCCACCTTTATTTTTTACAAAGAATATGGGTGCACCCGCCGGTGAGGAGGATGAACGTATAAATCCCTTGGCTAAATTTACATCGATATAGTCCTTGAGGGCCTGTAATTCCGGGGTTGCCAAAGGGTAAATGTGTCCGAATGGTATGGGTGCACCAGGGAGTAATTCTATTGGACAATCATAAGGGCGGTGAGGGGGGAGCTTGTCTGCATTTTGTTTATCACAAACATCTGTAAAGTCACTGTATGCAGGACGTAACCCTGTTGCCTTGTTATCGTCAATGGAAACATTTGAACCTGGTTCAGATGGAGCTACCAGAGGAGTTTTGCCAGAAGAAAAGATTACTTCTTTAGTTTCCCAGTTAATGGTTGGATTCTGCACTTGCATCCATGGTAGACCCAAGATGACAGGAAAATGTGGAGAAGAAATTAATAGGAATGGGAGTACTTCATGGTGACAAGGAGTTATGAGGATTTCAAGTGGCACTGTTTCCTGATCCACTGGCCCTGAGCTTAATGGGGAGCCATCAACTGTCTGCATAACCACAGGTGAGGATTTTGTGTGACATTTAACCCTATGTTTCCGAGCAAAAGATAGATCCATGAAATTGCCACTAGCTCTCGAGTCTACCATAGCAGAGGTAGAAATCCACTGTGAGTGAGTTTATTAGGAGCTTGACTGGAAGAAAACAATGAGAGTCCTTATTTCCTCCATGAAGGTGAGGGGCCACTGCTGAGATGGAATGGACAGCTGTCTTCTCTGGTGTCTCTGGCTCTGAGATAGTGGAGTCTGCATCAGAGAAGTCAAGATCTGTCAGAGCTGCAACTAACTTCCGAGAGCGGCTGGGGCAGTTGATGAGGAAATGATCCAACTTTCCACAGTAAAGGCACAAATTGTCCCGGAACCTACGCTCCCTTCGCTCTGCACTTTCCCATTTCAATTTGGAGTCTATCTGCATAGGTTTAGTGCCAGGTTCTCGGGGACTTCTTTTTTTGGCCTCCCTGGGCATGACAGCAGACGGCGAGGTAGCTTGATTAATGTCATAATTCCAGGCAGCCCATCTCTCCTGTCACTTTTTGGATAGTCGCATGTCAATCTGAATGCAATAATTAATAAACGCATCCAATTGTACTGGGGTCTCACCACGGTCAAGCTCATCTTTTAATGAGTTGGATAGTCCTTTTCTGAAAAATGATAATTTTGCTGCGTTATTCCAATAAGTATAAACGGCCTATCTTTTAAAGTCCATCGCATATTCGGTTACAGGCCGTCGGCCCTGGCGTAATACTAGTTAGGCAGACTCGGCTGTGGCGCCACGATTGGGATCATCAATTAATGGATAAGCCCAAGCAATGGCTTTATGAGTAAGTAACATAATGATGCACGATACCTTGGATCGGTCCGTAGGAAACTGAGTGGCAGTTGTGTCGAAATATAGTCGGCACTGGTTGAGGAAACCCTGGAATTTGTTGCGGTCTCCGCCAAATCTAAATGGTGGCAACTTAGGCATTACTGCAGGTAGGGAGACTGCTGAAGCAGGAGACTGATTTTCCAGGAAAACAAGCCGATCTGTTAGTGCCTGCACGGTATTGCGTAGATCTTGAATTGCTTGTCCATAGACCTGGGCTTGGTGATTAGACTGTCCTTCAAAAGCCTCTGGTTTGGTTTGGTAAGCTTGAACTTCAGTACGCATATCGGACATCGTGGCTTGCATCTGCTTCATACGTGCATCCTTATTCACAGCGGACTCCATTCTTAGAGCTTGAGTATTCTGTCACGATACTGGTGGTAATAGCTGGAGTCCAGTAGCGGGAAACAGGGAGAACGCTAAAGGCAGCAAGTACACTGACAAGTGGGAACTCAGGTACAGTCTGGGACTTGTAGTTCCACGGCAGGTGCAGACGATAATCAGGTTGCTGACAGGTGTGCGGGATACAGAATAGGAGGAAGGAACGATCTGGAAAGAGACAGTGCCAGCAAGAGAACTGCAAGCAGGAGCTTTACACAATACTCAAGCAATGAGTGTTTAACCAGTCTGTATATTAAAGACAAACAGGTGGCGAGGGAGAAGCTTATTAGAAGCATGCTCCACCATCTCGGCAGAGGGCAAAGTTAAGGGCGGGGTAACCAAACAATAGGTAACCAGGGCATTCCTGAAAATCGCAAGCAAGTCAGTATCACTTGACAAAGGCTGCAATATGTAGTCGAAACGCGTTGCAACTGTCAAACAATTCTTGTACATTGGAGTTTGGCCATGATCTGTGTCAATCAGCACTCTATTTTAATACTGCAAGAATAAAAAAGCTGGACATTTATCCTGAGTGGCTATCATTACTCCGTAGCGCCAGACTACTTTCTTTTCCTTCCATTGCCTATAATAGAGGTTCCTTTTGAGCGGATTGCCATGAATCTGGTAGGACCAATTGTGAAATCAGCTAGGAGTCACCAACATATATTGGTGGTAATAAATTTCTACTTGTTACCCTGAGGCGGTACACCGACGACACACCTCGACGAAGCTTATTGCTCGAGAGTTGTTTGCCATGTTCTGTCGTGTTTGGTTGCCTAAGGAGATCCTTCCAAATCAGGGAATCCCGTTTATGTCTAAGATCACCAGGGAATTTTGTAAACATCTGCAGATTACGCAGCTACGCAGGTCGGTGTACCATCCGCAGACTGTTAAGACTAGTACAGTGGTTCACTAAAACGCTGAAAACTATGTTAAAAGGTGGTTTCCAAGGACGGGAAGGATTAGGACATGTTATTACCGTATTTAATGTTCGCCATCCGAAAAGTGCCACAGGTTTCTCACCATTTGAATTAATATATGGTAGGTATACCCGGGATCTGTTGGACATTGTTAAAGAAGCATGGGAACAAGCACCTACCCCCATAAAAGCGTAATTGACCACATTATGGTTATGCAGGGCCAGATTAGAGTGGTAATGCCGATTGTTAAGGACCATCTGTTGGATGCTCAGATGGCTCAAAGTATTAGGTATAATAGAAAGGCTATTGTCAGGCCCTTCAAAAAAAGAGATCGCATATTAGTGTTGGTACCCACTGCTGAAAGAAAATTCTTAGCCAAATGGCAAGGGTCCTATGAGATCCGGGAAAAAAATTGGGGAATTAAATTACAAAGTGTATCATCCTGGTAGGAGAAAACCAGAACAAATATACCATGTGAACTTCCTGGAGGCCTGGAAGGATAGAGAATGTATGGTGACTAATGTACCCCCCGTTATATCTCCTTTGGACCCTTTAACACCGGCCAAGGTAGACATCGGTGATGAGGAATCCAGAATGAAGATAGGGGACTCCCTAACAAAACAGCAAAGACGGGAGACTCGTAAATTAGTACAGCGCAATGCGGATGTATTCTCAGACCTGCCCGACCAAACATCAGTAATCGACATGACTGTCATTGAGCCTCACGTAAAGGTACGAATGAAGCCATATCATGTGATGGAGTCTCGCAGGCAAACCATTGTGGTGGAGGTGAAAAAAATGCTACAGCTAGGCATTATTGAAAAGTCCAGGAGTGAATGGGCTAGCCCTATTGCACTGGTCCCAGTTGGTTCATAACAATTTTGTAACGATTTCTGAAAGTTGAATAGTGTCAAAATTTGACCTTTATCCAATGCCCAGGGTGGATGAGTTAATTGACAGAATGAGATGAGCACAGTATTTTACAACTCTCGATTTGACCAAGGGTTACTAGGAAGTACCACTGACAGAATCAGCAAAAGAAAAGATCGCTTTTGTCACGCCGTTTGACAGCAAACCCAAAATAATGTGCAATAGATCTTAAAGAAGCTCGCTACTTGGGTAATGTGATAGGCCGAGAGGTTATCAAACCACAAATTAATAAAGTTGAAGCTATACATAACTTGCCCCGCCCCTTACCACAAAGTAGGTGATAACTTTCCTTGGCATAATGGGGTATTACAGGTGTTTCATACCCATTTTTGCTGGGAGATCAGCACATTTGACTGATCTCTTAGGCTACTTTCACATTTCCGTCTTTTACCCTCAGTCACAATCCGTTTTGTGTCTGATCCGTCGCAGATAGTGGTAAAAATTATATATCGGGGAGGGGAGAGAGAGAGAGAGAGAGATATTTTTAACCAGAAAGGAATTTACACATCTGACACAGTTGCTCATTTGACGGATTCCACGCCCATAGGCTTACATTTGTCATGCTTCTCCGACTGATGTTCCCGACAGATGATGTTTAAAAGCTGCTTGGTGATGTAAGTGCTTAACCCCTGTATGTTAAAGATACAAAAGTGTATGCAATAACACACTTTTCCTTAAATTTGTATTTTATATTAACCAATATAATAAAATTACCGTATTTTTCGGACTATAAGGCGCACATAAAAGCCTATAATTTTCTCAGAAATCGAAAGTGCGCCTTATATATGAATACAAGCGAGCATTATGCCTCCTGTTAAGAGACATGCTTACTCACCTAAACCGGTCGCTCCGGTGCTGGTTAACCAGATGGGCGGCGCTGTTCTCCGGGACTGGCACCTCCTCTTTTGGCCATCTTGCTCCTCTGTCTTCTTAAGCCTTTGTGCATGACGCGTCCACGTCATACACACTCGCCGGCACGGAGGTCCTGCGCAGGCGCACTACAATACCGTACTTTGATCTGTCCTGAGCAGGGCAGATCAAAGTGCGCCTGCGCAGGACCTCAGTGCCAGAGAGTGTGTATGACGTGGATGCGTCATGCACAGGCTTCAGAAGACAGAAGAGCAACATGGCTGAAAGAGGAGGCGCCAGTCCCGGAGAACAGCGGTGCCCATCTGGCCAACCAGCACCGGAGCGACCGGTTTAGGTGAGTAAAGTGTTTTTTATGTTTTACAGCGCGGCCTGCGCTCTTATAGATAGCATGTTAGAATGCTGTACATAAGAGCAGCGTCGAACTGGCTACCGGAGGAATCTCCAGTAATGCCAGGCCTGCATTCAGTTACCTGCATTGCACTCTGGAGGTCTCACCTGAGCTCCGGCGTGTAGCCTATACTGTACCGCGAGCGCCGAGTGATTGATTTCCCGGTGATTGCGGTTTAGTTCATGACAGCTGCAGACAGGCCGGGGTGATCTCTGGTGCTCTCACCTGAACTCCAGATTGCAGCCCAGCCTGTCTGCAGCTGTCATGAACTTAATGCACTGCGCCTTATAATCCGGGGCGCCTTATAAATGAACCTACGCGCTTTAGCAGGCGCTCATTGCTAATACGCCTTATAATCCGGTGCGCCTTATGGTCCGAAAAATACGGTACTTAATTGTCTCCTTTAAAGTCGTATCTGAACCTTAGTGTTAAAAATTTGGCAAAATACAAGGCTCCATAGGTCACTCCTGGTCAGAGACAGACCCAGAATTTCTCATGCTCAGTGAAATCAGGAACTCAGTGATGTCACCACGCGTTAGAAATACAGGGAGTGGTCTATGGAGCCTTGTTTTTTGAAAGAGGCTCTATAGGTTGAAGTACCGATTTGAGGGTCATCGTGGGACCAGTACATCATAGATTATGTTGGAGCATGTTTTTTTTTTTTGTTTTTTTTTTAAATAACTTTGTGAACAAGTGATAGTGTGGGGGAGTCATTATTCAAATTTTTTTTTCCTGTGTGTGTTTTTTTTCACTTTACACTTATTGGGTTAGGAATGAGAGTATCTGTTAAGATGCCTCTCCATTACTAACGCCTGGGCTTGATGCCAGTTGAGAATTTACAGCTGACATCAACACCAAACAGTATAACCCAGACTGCCACTGCAGTAGGGCAATCAGAAAAAGCTGAGGTGAAGCACCAGAATAGGCGCATCTATTAGATGTGGCATCTGCATGCTAGTATATTTAGGCTGGGAAGGGCGAAATACCCATGAACCTTTCCAGTCTCTTAATAACAGCCAGCATCTATCTGCTTTACCTTGGCTGGTTGTCAAAATAGGAGGATCCCCTTGTCGTTTGTTAAATGCATTTCCTTATTTAATTCCCAGTACTGCCCTGGGAGTCAGAGATGCATCCAGGCATCTTCTCCATGCTGTTTCCATTCCATTTGTGTGCCATTTCCATAAATTTCAGCAATATTCCTACCCCCAGCCCTTCTGGGGGGGGGGGGGTCTGCCGGAAAATTGCTCGAGTTCTACATTAACTTGCATTATACTCATTACTTGAATTGACCCCGTCCCAGCATCGGCCCCGCTTGATTTGAGTACCGTGCACTCAAGCAGTTTAGTGCTCACTTACCACTACTCAGAAAGGAAAGATTGACATATTGCAGCGTTGATATGGCTGGAATTGTTTGAGGGTGCCATGTCACTTTGTCCCTGAGGTGCCATAAAAGCAGACCCCCTCCGATAACGTAAATAAACATATTTTACAATCTACACCCCTGAATTAATTCAAGTAATGCAGTAAGCATGTAAACATCACATGTGCCTCGAAAACTTTTATACCATTGAGTGGTGAAAAAGATTAATTACATTCTACTACTAAAATGTTTTTAGCCCCAAGTTTTTAATTTTTCTAATGGCTAATAAGAAAAAAATGGGACCACACAGTTTATTGTGCAATTTCTCCTAAGCGTGCCAATATCATACTTGTAATCGGGATCTACTTTTCAGCAGAAAGCTCAGAAGGGAAGGAGCAAATTATTATAGTGAAATTATGCAGTTATGGATTGCAGGTTTAATTACACATTGGCACAGCCTCTGAGGTGCCAGAACAGCAGAAATCCCCCATAAGTAACCTTATTTTACAAAATACACCTCTCAATGAATTCATCCAGGGGTACAGTGATCATATTGACACTACAGGTGTGTCACAGAATTTTATACCATTGGGTAGTGAAGAAAAAGGAAATATATTTTTACCAGAAAAACATTGTTTTAGTCTCAGATTTTACATTTTCACATGGGAAAATGGTTAACAATACCACCAAAATGTGTCACACAATTTCTTCTGAGCAAAGCAATACTCCATATATGGCTGCTGAGTACTACTTAGCCACACGGCGACACGTGCAAGGGAGGGAAGAAGCACTATTTGACCCTTGCAGCACAGATTTTCCTAGAATAGTTTGCAGACTCCAAATACAGAGCACCTAAGTGTCAGAAGAGCAGAATCTCCCCTCAAGTGCCCCCATTTTGAAATTACACCTGTCTGTGAAATTATCCACAGGTGTAGTGAATATTTTGACACCATGGGTGTTTTCCAGAAACAAGCAGCAATGGATGTTGCAGAGTGAAAATTGCAAATCTGCCATTGTATTGCTCAATACATTGTAAAGCCCATACATTGTGCCCAGCTCATGCTTCTAGACAAAGCCAGCTCCAGGTTTTTGTGGGCACCAGGTAAAAGTCTCAGTGGGCCTCATGCACACACAGACAAGCACATACACAGATATGTACAGATACAGGCATACATACCGTACATATATTTGAAGACAAATTCACAAAAATACATATAAACAGATAAATATATACACAGTCACACATACTGACATACATAGATATACACTTCATACATACACACAGAAACACATTAGAGATATTTTTCATATGGAAAAGCCAGCAACAAGCCTCACTCACCTCCCCTGCTTGTCTCCTATTCAGCTTCTCTCCGGAGGACATGTGGCTGTGCAGGGCGCGCTGCTTCATGGCCATCACCTCAACAGACATGGCGGCACAGAGTGCATTATGAGGCCATATATGCTAGGAGTGATGCTGCTGGGCCAGCACTGGGACTTTAATTCTCTTTGTTCTGGCCAGGCAGCGACACTGCTAGCAGACAAGGCCACACAGTGCACACTGCGACTGCTGTATATACATCACAGGAGACATAAATAGTAGAAACATTTTTCTCGGATCATTATATTATGTTGCTATCAAACAAGTAAATAGCCACTTTATAATGGCATATATTTTTAGGAAAAAAGGAGTTTTTGACTCATAATAAAGTACTAAAATAATTTTATTATTAACATATCAATTTTAAGTCATTACAAATAGTCAAGTACAATAGGTCAAGAATTTTTTTTTTTTTACGCTTCATTTTCTAACTATGTAACATATACCTTATCCTAAAATAAACATGAAAAAGAAAAACAAAGTTTGTACAGCATGGAACTAAGAATATATATATTTTTTTAACATTTTATATACATTTATTAGAAAAAGAATAAAACTAAAATGTGATCAAGCATGAAACACATTTTTTGGGGAAAAATTCATTACAATCAATAACATAAAACAAAGCGCTAGAAATAGCTTGTATTTGAGGAAACAAGTAGTGCATTATTGATGGTGAGAAGAAAACCTGGGTAAGACATTAGTAGAGGTTTCCAATGGTTTAGGGATGTTTGTGTACAGATGATGGTACATTCATCAATTATGTCAGTCCAAACAGCAACATATATATTTTCATACACAACAGATAGCTCTGGTACACCATGAATGAGAAGTCTCTGCACATCGGTACAGGTTATGTAAAAGGCAAGTCTGGTGTCTTCACAATGGTATCTTCTTCTGCCAGAAGCAGTTATAGAACTTACCAAGAAATGTGGCAGTGAGGGTAATAAGTCAATGTCCGTTTTCTAGATCCCATCTACCATCCGAAGACAAATTCCATGTCTTTAAATACGAGGCTCTCATCCTTTTTAGGCATTTGCTTGTCTGACAAAACCTGGTAGTCACTAGTTGAAACTCTGTATGCTGATGCAAGAGGTCTCATTCCTGATCTTGGAGTACTAATTTGTTGAGTAGGAGTCCCGTAAACTGTTACTGATGGTGTGGAGGCCGAAGTCACCGACGTCTTCTCTCCACTATCCATTATACTCTTATCAATACAAGGTTTCATACTAATCGTGATGCAATCTCCAAATATTTTTCCATCCCATCTTTACTTAATGCTTTCCTCGCCTGCAGTTTGGACTGGTACTGTATGTGCATCCAGTTCCCTGAATTGGACATCACATGTTTTACTATATTCCCGTACTGAGCAAACTTTAGTAAAATGTAGGAGGCGGAGGTTTGAGGAAACCCGAATACCGTAACCCAAGAATCATCCAGATGGTCATCAGATGTTAAAGCGTCACCTTGTGTGTAAAAGGGATCCACTTGTGCAGGAGAAAAGCTCCTTTCCTGGTTTGCATAACGGTTGCTGGACTAAAAACTCTTGCAGGTGCACATGGGGTGGATGGGACTACTCCTATGTGAGATGCCTGCACTGTGGAAAGGTTTGTCAGTTTTCTTGAACTTAAAGGTGTGGATCCAAGACTTGGGCTTAGAAGATCATCATAAATGCTTGCAACAGTGGGTGTGCCACTCTTATCTCTATGAGCTGGAAGCACAGGCTGAGGAGGAGAGCTCCCTGCTATCAATGGCGATCGCAGATCCATAATGCCGACTGATGGACGCAGCTGTGGAGTTACAGGGGTTGGTATATCACTCATGAGAAAGCCGGGC
Source organism: Anomaloglossus baeobatrachus (assembly GCF_048569485.1). Taxonomy (NCBI): domain Eukaryota; kingdom Metazoa; phylum Chordata; class Amphibia; order Anura; family Aromobatidae; genus Anomaloglossus; species Anomaloglossus baeobatrachus. Next base: position 61,627 of record NW_027442079.1, on the reverse strand, counting down.
AGGAACTGGGCACCACCACCAGGCTTCAGAAAGGTTGGTGAACCCAGTGTCATTGGTTCACCACACAGCGACTCCAGAGAGAAAGTGGACATGACAGGAACAGCCACAAAACTCTGACTTTCAACGTGGATTTAAAAAAAAAAAAAAAAATATCGGTACTAAAAATATTAATAAACTCCTCCACTGTTGAAGGGGGGCAGACTGCTTCCAATGCAGAGTTCATTTTCTTAACAAATTCTCTATTTTAATTTATATTAAATAGGTGGTCATCAGATTGCCTTACTGTAAGTAGGAAATTCTATAATTATATTACATATGTTAGCTACAAATATCGAGCGTGAAACAATGAATTTCCCCAATCAATACTCACTGGCTCATTCACAAATGGTTGCCCACAGGTTTATTCATCAAAACAGCCTTATATGTCTCTGATTTCTATGCAGCATGCGAGCTTGTGAGCAGGGCTGTGGAGTTGGTAAGACAAACCTGCAACTCCGACTCCTCAATTTCTCTTGCACCGACTCCAACTCCACGACTCTGACTCCCACATATATTGCTTATATTTAAGTGAAAAATGTATTGTAGTACAAGGTGAACATCAGATATTTAATGATTTTTATGATACAATAATCAAGATATTTAGAACATAAAATATATTTATTGGAATACAACTTTAGAACACAAAAATCTGTAATAAATTGTAAATATGTAATACACTAAGTAATATAGATTACGAAACGCGTAGTCCATACTGCATATACCTTGCACTTAACAACTTGTCAAAAGCTCTGGAATTTTTTATTCTTAGATAATAAAGTCAGAGAAAAAAAAAACAACAACTTTTGTTGCCCTTGGAGTCATTCTGCCTTGCTGGATCCTTCTTCATCTTGTTCTACATATCTTGGAAGTCTTCCACTTCAGGTCCGTGCAATAAGGAGAACAAGGACGCCGGGGCTTGAGCTCTGACAGGTGAGCTGGTCTACAACATTTATTTCAAAATGTATATATATATATATATATATATATATATATATATATGAACTACTGTACCCAATTTATTATATATTTTAGGAGTCGGAGTCGGTCCATTTTATACCGACTCCACCAAAATGAACACCGACTCCAACTCCATGACTCCGACTCCACAGCCCTCCCTGAACAGGGAGGGACAAAGGATGGAAAGACAGAACAGTGGGGACACAGAGGGACAGAGCAGGGGAGATACAGAGTGCAAAGGAGACACAGCGGGTGGGGGAGACAGCGGGCAGGGGAGACACAGCGGGCGTGGGAGACACAGCGGGCGTGGGAGACACAGAGGGCGTGGGAGACACAGAGGGCGTGGGAGACACAGAGGGCGTGGGGGACACAGAGGGCGTGGGGGACACAGAGGGCGTGGGGGACACAGAGGGCGTGGGGGACACAGAGGGCGTGGGAGACACAGAGGGCGTGAGAGACACAGAGGGCGTGAGAGACACAGAGGGCGTGAGAGACACAGAGGGCGTGGGAGACACAGAGGGCGTGGGAGGCACAGAGGGCGTGGGAGGCACAGAGGGCGTGGGAGGCACAGAGGGCGTGGGAGGCACAGAGGGCAGGGGAGGCACAGAGGGCAGGGGAGGCACAGAGCGCAGGGGAGGCACAGAGCGCAGGGGAGACAGCGCAGGGGAGACACAGAGCGCAGGGGAGACACAGAGCGCAGGGGAGACACAGAGGGCAGGGGAGACACAGAGGGCAGGGGAGACACACACAGCTGCACACTTGTTACCACAAATTCATAAAGTCACAAAATAACAGCAATAAAAAATGAAAAACAATTAAAAAGTGCTGCAAAGAACATATCACAATTGTGTTGTGTAAAACATGGCCATTATCACTACAATATAATATAATGTATGATTTTATTGTGATCATGGTAAAAAAAAAACCCAAAACAACCATTCAATATATTGTAAAAGCCCTTAAAAAGAGCAGATATATTCCAGAAAGGGTATCAATGTCAGGAAAAAGGGGGGGGGGGGAGGATATTAGGGCAGGCGATCATGGCATAAAAATAAAATTAGTTTTTACTGATAATTCAGGGTTTCTAAGAAACCCTCCACGACAGCACCACAGGAGTTGGGACAGGAAACACAAAGAGATTAAAAAAGCCCTCCCCACTCCAGTATTTTTTCCAAGTAACTACATTGGTACGAATGGTTCAAACTTTAAAATCAGTAATAAACCATAACATTTTTGCAACAGGTAGAGGGGGAATATCCATGCTGTCATGGAGGGTTTCCTATAAACTGAATTACCGGTAAATACTAATGCCTGCTTTACACGAGTCGATCTCTCGTGCGATTGCACGAGCGATCGTACCCGCCCCCGTCGTTTGTGCGTCACGGGCAAATCGCTGCCCGTGTCGCACAAACTCGTGTAACCCCCGTCACACATACTTACCAGCCGTACGACCTCGCTGTGGACGACGAAGTCCACTTCCTGAAGTGGGACGGACGTTCGGAGTCACAGCAACGTCATACGGCAGCTGGCCAATAGAAGTGGAGGGGCGGAGATGAGCGGGATGTAAACATCCCGCCCACCTCCTTCATTCCGCATAGCCGGCGGGTGCCGTGGGACGCAGGTAAGCTGTGTTCATCATTCCCGTGGTGTCACACGGAGCGACGTGTGCTGCCACGGAAACGATGAACAAGCTGCACAAATAAAAATAAACGATATTTTAAAAATAAACGACCAGTACACGACTCAAAATTTGTGAGCGATACTGCGTCGCCCGGAGGTGTCACACGAGACGACGTCGTGCGGTATGCCGGATGTGCGTCACGAAAACCGTGACCCCGACAACATATTGCACGATATATTGTCTCGTGTAAAGCTGGCATAATTCTACTTTCTCTACTCACCCACCATGACAGCACCACAGGAGAACTACAAACGAACATTTCTTAGGGGGGGGACACAACAGCCTGAAGGTCCTTACGGTCAAAGGCTAAAGGCCCCGTTACACGCAACGACGTATCTAATGATATATCGCCGGGGTCACGGATTCTGTGACGCACATCCGGCATCGTTAGTGACGTCGTCGCGTGCGACACCAACGAGCGGCCGTTAACAATGGAAAATACTCACCAAATCGTCCATCGTTTACACGTCATTCATTTTCAAAAAATCGTTGGTTGTTGAGGGCGCAGGTTGTTCGTCATTCCCATGGCAGCACACATCGCTATGTGTGACACCTCGGGAACGATGAACTACAGCGTACCTGTGTCCTCAACGAGCACCGAGGTGGGAGTGACGGAGATGCGGCTGCTTTCTGTCCCTCCGCTTCTATTGGTGGCCCGCTCTGTGACGCCGCTGTGACTCCGACCGAACCTCCCCCTTTCAGGGGAGGTTGTTCACCGCCCATAGCGACGTCGTTAGCGAGGGCTGTACATGTGACATGGACAAGTGAGATTGTGCGCCACGGGCAGCAATTTGCCCGTGACGCACACACGACGGGGGCGGGTGCCATCGCTAGCGATATTGCTAGCGATGCCGCTCCGTGTAAAGCCGCCTTTAGTCCTTTTTAGACAGTAAATTCAGTTTTTAGTGTTTTGTGAAGGTATAGACTGATCACCAGATAGCGGCTCTGCATATCTGCTCGATGGAAGCGTCAGCCTTCTCGGCCCAAGAGACAGACACCGATCTGGTAGAATGAGCTGTGAAGTCTTTCGGAGAAGATAGAGCTTGGTTTTTGTAAGCTTTGCTGACTGCTCTAGGTGTCAATTTTGTTTTTTGTCAGATTTGTACCTATATTCCGCCCCATGATGTGGACATAGAGATTATGGTTCTTCCTCACACAATCGGTTCTCTGAAGATAGTGTAAAAACAGCCTGCGTACATCTAAGGAATGAAATTCCCCTTTATCGTCACATGGATTCTGACAGAAAGATGGTAGTATTATATCTTAGGATCTGTGAAAATCCGATACTAGTTTTGGAAGAAATGAGTGGTCCTGATAGAAGATAATTCTGTTGTTCAGGATTTTTAGGTACGGCTGTCTAGTAGTGGTCTGTAATTCACCAACTCGTCTGGCTGACGTAATTGCTACTAGGATACAGTTTTTCAGGACAGGGTTCAATATCTGTTGAGGTGATAGACTCAAAGGGTTGTTGTGTTAGGCCCTTAAAGACTATATTCAAGTCCCGGCGAAGGACTAGATAAATTTGTTTCGGTTGCACTTCTGAAGTCATAAACCTAACTCACCGATAGCTTGCTAGATCTTCATCGAAGTATAAGCTACGGGCTGAGATTTGGATCTTGAAGGTACCAGGTTTAGGCCTTTGTCTAGCCATTCTGAAGAAAGTCCAAGATCTGAGCCACCTTAAGATAAAATGGATCTGGTAATTCATATCCACATCAGAAGGAGAAGGTCTGCCATAGTTTGCCCAAATATGGCGTTCGTAACAAGATTTCGGCTTTTCTGTAGCGTCTCAATCCCCTTGTCCGACAGGTCTCTGACTTTTAGGATTTTGGTTTCAGAAGCCATGCCATTAGGCTGAGCTTGTGAACTCTTGGTGGAATAGCGTCTTTGCCAGCACTGGAATTGATGGGAAGGCATAGGCTAAATTGAACTCCCACAAATGGGAGAGGGCATTCACGGCAAGACACCAATCGGTTGGATTTAGAAATAAAACAACGGTTTACTTTTGCGTTCGGCTGTCTTGCAAGGTGGATTACTTCCGGGTTGCCCCATCTCTCCACTAAGTTCTGAAATACTTTTGAATTTAGAGCCCACTCGCCCGAGTTAACATCTCTTTGACTGAGAGACTGCCTGCATGATTGTGGAGCCCTTCAGATGAAATGTGGAGAGAAATAGAAGGTGCTTCTCTGCTCAGCTCAGTATTTTTGTAGACATTTTTAGGCTGAGCTTGTGAACTCTTGGTGGAATAGCATCTTTGCCAGCACTGGAATTGATGGGAAGGCATAGGCTAAATTGAACTCCCACAAATGGGAGAGGGCATTCACGGCAAGACACCAATCGGTTGGATTTAGAAATAAAACAACGGTTTACTTTTGCGTTCGGCTGTCTTGCAAGGTGGACTACTTCCGGGTTGCCCCATCTCTCCACTAAGTTCTGAAATACTTTTGAATTTAGAGCCCACTCGCCCGAGTTAACATCTCTTTGACTGAGAGACTGCCTGCATGATTGTGGAGCCCTTCAGATGAAATGTGGAGAGAAATAGAAGGTGCTTCTCTGCTCAGCTCAGTATTTTCGTAGACATTTTTAGGCTTTTTTATGACGAGTGCTTCCTTGATGACAAAGGTGAGCCACCATCATCTCTGGATCAGTGGAGATGCTGCCTTGAGTGCTTCATCCACCGCATTTAGTTCTCTGTAGTTTGAGGGCCTTAGACTGATCTCGTGCGTTCAGAGCCCCTGGAAGGATATGTGCGCCACCATGCCCCCCTTGCTGGCTGGCGTCTGTGGTTATTGTTACTGGAGAATTCGGAGTCCAACAGCTCCTCCTTGGAGGTTTTTCATGGACATCCACCTTGGGAGAGATGATTTTATTGGTCTAGATAGGGGAAGCTTCCTGTATAGAGACGTGGGCAATCATCCCAGGCTGCTAAGATGGCTGTTTGGAGCATTCTTGTATGGAACTGAGCCCAGGCTACTGTTTGAATGCAGGATGTCATGGATCCTAGGACTAACATGGCCAATTTCAAAGTTACTGATCACTGGCTGTGGAGATCCGAAATCTGGATTTGATTCTGTCTAAAGCCAGTAGGATGCCGAGGAAAATCTTCTTCGTAGATGGATTTAGATCAGTTTTGTTGGTTCACTATCCATCCTAGTTCCTTCAGTACCATGAGGTTCCTCTGTACATGCTGCTCGAGCATTGGGGCTGAAGGAACAAGTATCAGGAAGTCGTCGAGGCAGGGTGGTTGATAACCAGGCGGTGTAGAGGAAAGAAGGTGAATGCCATCTTCATTCCGTCTTTGATGGTGTTCAGAACCCATTGGTTCCATGAGACTGTTGACCATTGGGGGAAGACTCTCGATAGATGTCCTCCTGCCATGCCAGAGTCATCGCTTATACTGATGCTGGGTACGCTCTTGCATTTCCTGGGAGGAAAAGATACTTCTACTTTCTCCTCTCTTGGGGTAGCTCCACCGTTATGACTTACCCCTTCCTTTATAATGAGAGAATTGGCCCTGAGAGCATGAAAAAATTTCTTGGGTTTTTGTTCCGGAATTGTTTTTTTGTGGCTTTGGCTAGAAGGTCGTCTAGAGCTGGTCCAAAAACATACTTTCCCTTGAAGGGGATGTTACAAATTTTAATCTTAGCAGTTTATTCACCACTCCATAGTTTGAGTCATAGGTCTCTTCTTGCGGAGTTAGAAAGTACTGCTAATTTTGCAGCAACACGGACTGATTCAGCCGAGGAGTCTACTAGGAACCCTGTAGCTTTCTGAAGCAGTGGAAAGGAAGCTAATAGGTCTTCTCTGGTGGGTGTCCCGAGAGAGGTGGTCTTCAAGTCGTCCCAGCCACATATATAGGGATCTTGTATACCTGTGGAGGCTACATTAGTGTTCCTTAGAACTAACAAGGTTTCCCACAATGTCACGAACAGGCTTTCATCCTCCTATCCATTGGGTCCCTGAGCTGTGAAAAGTCCTCAAAAGGAAATGCTGTCTTTTGGCAACTCTAGAGACCTAGACGTCCCCTTTAGAAAGTTCCCAAGTTTCGGCTGTATCGTCCTCAAGTGGGAAACCAGTGTCTAAGCTCCAAGAGAGTGCCTAGGCGTCTCTCCGGAATCTCCTATTCTGAAGGATTTAGTCCTGGATATTCTTATGAACAGGGAATCTTGCACTATTGGGCTTTCAGGCAGCCGAACATTATGTCCTGCACTGGCTTCGTAGTCTTTTCTACATTAACCCCCATGGTATCTCGCACAGCTCCCCGCAGCTCCTGAGAAGAAGTATCTTTCATTTTCAGGCCCTCCTTCTGTTTCGGACACAAAGTCATAATCCTCACCTAAGGGTCTGGGAGAGAAGTATGGGTCCTCTTTCGAGACAGAGACCGACACTTTAATGGGGTTTGGCTTCCATTCTTCGGGGCCGGGCCCGCTAAGGGTAGTGTTTGAGAGAAGGCTAAAGAGAAATGTACCTAGCGCACAAGATTTTTGATCCGCTGATAAGGGAAGGATGTTCTTCCCTGACCACCTGATCAGTGTAGGGGTGACACAGCTTTTTACTACTGGAAGACGGGAGTTTCTTAGCGCACATGATACACTTGAGGCTAGACGTTTTCTCCATCCCACCATCACAGTATACTTACTGGATCAGGGGTAGCGCTGGGTTTTACAGCACAGAGCGGAAAAGATTGCCCATTATGCAGTCCTACTTTAGGTTGTTTTCAAGCCAGGCACTTACATGTGAGTGCGAGGCCCCAGCACCATAATCCCATATGGGCGACTCTTCATCCTCAGACGGTCCAGGTAGGTCTCTCCATGAGAAGGCAAACCCATTGGTGCTGTAGCGGGGCTGAAACAGCGCTTGCGTTCTAGGGTGGAATGAATATTCCCGGAAGTACGTCATCTCCGCGTGCGCCGGTGACGTCACTTACTGCGTGCCATTGCCACCGCACGTTAGCAAGGAGGAGGTATCGGGGAGCTCAAGGAGGCCCCTGACATGTCGAACATGCTCCGCTTTACCTCATGTGAGACGCAGGGAGAGCAGGCAGGTCCCGAATCCAGGGGAGATGGGAGCAGCGATGGAGGAGGGAAGCGGAAAGCTCCGACCTCAGCTGCCCGGTGGTAAGATAAATTGTTTTACTTTCCCACAGTACTCTAGTCATTGGCCACAGAGCACCACAGGTCCTCTTCGTGCCCCAGTAGGGACAAGAAACAACACTGGAAAGGGGAGGTGGGGAGGAGTTTTTTAACCTCTTTGTGTTTCCTGTGGTGCTGTCGTGGAGGATGACTAGAGAAAACACTGATTATTTTTCTAGTAAAGTCAGTGTTGGATATGAACACCGAACTTTAAAGTTCAGGTCCACTCATCTCTACTCATACGTTACATGGCATCACTGCTGTCTGCACATCACAAGCAATGATTTAGCATATGTATATTTAGTATAGGTATGATTCAGTATCGTAGAGGTATGAAAGCCATTCTGTACTGCATCATTAGCAGCAGCAGCGGAGGTGAATTAGGAGATAATGCAGCAACTCACATGTGTATAATGAGATTGTACAGCAGCTGAGATATGTATAAAATGAGATTATGCAGCAGGTGAGGTGTGTATAATAAGGTTCTTCAACAGCTGTATAAAATGAGGTTCTGCAGCAGTTGAGGTGTGTATAATAAGGTTCTACAGCAGCTGTGTGTATGATGAAGTTCTACAGGAGCTGTGGTGTGTATGATGAGGTTCTGCAGCAGATGAGATGTGTATTATAAGATTCTAAAGCAGCTGAGACTCATATTTACAAGATTCTTCAGCAGCTGAGGTGGGTATTAGGTTTTGCATCAGCTGATGTGTATAATACAAGCTTCTGCAGTAGCTGAGATGTGTTTTATGAGGTTCTGCCGCAGCTGAGGTGTGTATTATAAGATTCTGCAGCAGCTGACGTTTGTATGATAAGGTTCTGCAGCAGCTTATATGTATTATGAGGTTCTGAAGCAGCTGAGATGTGTATTATAAGATTCTGCAGCAGCTGAGGTCTATTAAAATTCTTCAGAAGCTTTAGTTTACGGTTCTGCAGCAAAAGAGGTATGTATTATGAGGTTCTGCAGCAGCTGAGGTGTGTATTAAAAGATTATATTGCAGCTGAGATGTGTACTATGAGGTTCAGCAGCAGATGAGATGTGTCTGATAAGATTCTAAAGCAGCTGAGATGCATATTATAAGGTTCTGCAAGAACTGATGTGTGTATGATGAGGTTGTGCAGCAGCCCAGGTGTGTATTAAAAGGTTCTGCTGCAGCTGAGATGTGTATTATGAGGTTCAGCAGAAGCTGAGATGTGTATTATAAAGCTCTAAAGCAGCTGAGATACATATTTATAAGGTTCTGCAGCAGCTGAGGTGTGTATTAGGTTCTGCAGCAGTTGATATGTGTATTGTAAGGCTCTTCAGCAGCTGAGGTTTGCATTATAAAGGTCTTCAGCAGCTGACTTTGGTATTATAAGGTTCTGTAGCAGCTGAGGTGTTTATAATGAGATTCTTAAGCAGCTGAGGTGTGTATAATAGGGTTCTTCAACAGCTTTGTATATTGAGGTTCCACAGCCGTTGAGGTGTGTATAATGAGGTTCTGCAGCAGCTGTGTGTATGATGAAGTTCTACAGCAGCTGTGGTGTGTATTATGAGGTTCTGCAGCAGCTGAGATGCATTATCTAAGGCTCTTCTGCACCTGAGATGTGTATTATGAGGTTCAGCAGCAGATGAGATGTGTATTATAAGGTTCGATAGAAACTGAGATTCATATTTACAAGATTCTTCAGCAGCTGAGGTGGGTATTAGGTTTTGCAGCAGCTGAGGTGTATAATATAAGCTTCTGCAGCAGCTGAGATGTGTATTATGAGGTTCTGCAGGAGCTGCGATACATTATAAAAGGCTCTTCTGCAGCTGGGTTGTGTATTACAAGGTTCTGCAGCAGCTATATATATATTGGGGTTGTACAACAGCTGAGGTGTGTGATAAAATTCTGCAGCAACCGAAGTGTGAATTGTAAGGTTCTGCAGCAACTGAATTGTGTATGAGGAGCTTCTGCAGCAGCTGAGGTGTGTATTAAAAGGTTCTGCTGAAGCTGAGTTGTGTATTATTATAAGGTTCTAAAGCAGCTGAGATGCATATTTAAGAAGGCTCTTCAGTAGCTAAGGTGTGTATTAGGTTCTGCAGCAGCTGGGGTGTGTGATAAGATTCTGCAGCAGCTGAGAAGTATATTTTAAGGAGCTAAAGCAGCTGAGATGCATATTATAAGGTTATTGCGCAGCTAAGGTGTGTATTAAAGGGTTATGCTGCAGCTGAGATGTGTAATATGAGCAGCAGCTGAGATGTGTAATATGAGCAGCAGCTGAGATGTGTATTATCAGATTCTGCAGCAGCTGAGGTGTATTATGAAAGTCTGCAGAAGCTGAGGTGTGTATTATAAAGTTCATCAACAGCTGAACTTAGGTTCTGCAGCAACTGAGTTGTGTATGATGAGGTTCTGCTGCAGCTGAGATGTCTAATATAAGGTTCTGTAGCAGCTGAGATACATTATATATGGCTCTTCTGCAGATGAGTTTTATATTACAAGCTTTTGCAGCAGCTGATGTGTATTGAGGTTCTACAGCAGCTGAGGTGGGCATTAAAAGGTTCTGCAGACCCTGAGGGGTGTAAAATGAGGTTTTGCAGCAGCGGAAGTGTGTATTATAAGTATAAGGTTCTAAAGCAGCTGAGATACATAATATTAGGTTCTGCTGCACCTGAGATGTGTTCTGAGGTTCAGTAGCAATTGAGATGTGTATTATAAGGTTCTAAAGCAGTTGATATGTATATTATAAAGTTCTGCAGCAGCTGACGTTTGTATGATGAGGTTCTGCAGCAGCTGATATGTATTATGAGGTTCTGCAGCAGCTGAGATGCATTATCTAAGGCTCTTCTGCACCTGAGATGTGTATTATGAGGTTCAGCAGCAGATGAGATGTGTATTATAAGGTTCTAAAGAAGCTGAGATGCATATTTACAAGATTCTTCAGCAGCTGAGGTGGGTATTAGGTTTTGCAGCAGCTGAGGTGTATAATATAAGCTTCTGCAGCAGCTGAGATGTGTATTATGAAGTTCTGCAGCAGCTGGGGTGTGTAGTATAATATTCTGCAGCACCTGAGGTCTATTAAAATTCTTCAGAAGCTGAGGTGTGTATTATAAGGTTCTTCAGCAGCTGAGTTGGACATTACAAGATTCTGCAGCAGCTGATTTGTGTATTATGAGGTTCGTCAGCACCTGAGATGTGTATAATAAAGTTCTAAAGCAGCTGAAATACATATTATAAAAGTTTCTTCAGCAGCTGAGATGTGAAATATAAACTTTTGCAGTAACTGAGGTGTGTATTAAAAGTTCTCCTGCAGCTGAAATGTGCATTATGAGGTTCTTCAGCAGCTGAGGTGTTTATTACTAGGTTCCGCTGCCCCTGAGGTGTGATAAGATTCTGCAGCAGCTGAAGTGTGTATTTTACGGTTCTGCAGCAAAAGATCTATGTATTATGAGGTTCTGCAGCAGCTGAGGTGTGTATTAAAAGATTCTTTTGCAGCTGAGATGTGTACTATGAGGTTCAGCAGCAGCTGAGATGTGTCTTATACGATTCTAAAGCAGCTGAGATGCATATTATAAGATTCTGCAAGAACTGATGTGTGTATGATGAGGTTGTGCAGCAGCCCAGGTGTGTATTAAAAGGTTCTGCTGCAGCTGAGATGTGTATTATGAGGTTCAGCAGGAGCTGAGATGTGTATTATAAAGCTCTAAAGCAGCTGAGATGCATATTTATAAGGTTCTGCAGCAGCTGAGGTGTGTATTAGGTTCTGCAGCAGTTGAGATGTGTATTGTAAGGCTCTTCAGCAGCTGAGGTTTGCATTATAAAGGTCTTCAGCAGCTGACTTTGGTATTATAAGGTTCTGTAGCAGCTGAGGTGTATATAATGAGATTCTTAAGCAGCTGAGGTGTGTATAATAAGGTTCTTCAACAGCTGTGTATAATGAGGTTCTACAGCAGCTGGGGTGAGCATTATAAGGTTTTTCAGCAGCTGAGGTGTATATAATGAGATTCTTAAGCAGCTGAGGTGTGTATAATAAGGTTATTCAACAGCTGTGTATAATGAGGTTCCGCAGCCGTTGAGGTGTGTATAATGAGGTTCTGCAGCAGCTGTGTGTATGATGAAGTTCTACAGCAGCTGTGGTGTGTATGATGAGGTTCTGCAGCAGCTAAGGTGTGTATTAAAAGGTTCTGCTGCACCTGAGATGTGTACTATGAGGTTCAGCAGCAGTCGAGATGTGCATTATAAGGTTCTAAAGCAGTTGATATGTATATTATAAAGTTCTGCAGTAGCTGACGTTTGTATGATGAGGTTCTGCAGCAGCTGATATGTATTATGAGGTTCTGCAGCAGCTAAGATGCATTATCTAAGGCTCTTCTGCACCTGAGATGTGTATTATGAGGTTCAGCAGCAGATGAGATGTGTATTATAAGGTTCGAAAGAAGCTGAGATTCAGATTTACAAGATTCTTCAGCAGCTGAGGTGTATAATATAAGCTTCTGCAGCAGCTAAGATGTGTATTATGAGGTTCTGCAGCAGCTGAGATACATTATATAAGGCTCTTCTGCAGCTGAGATGTGTATTACAAGGTTCTGCAGCAGCTATATATATATTGGGGTTCTACAACAGCTGAGGTGTGTGATAAAATTCTGCAGCAACCGAAGTGTGAATTATAAGGTTCTGCAGCAACTGAATTGTGTATGAGGAGCTTCTGCAGCAGCTGAGGTGTGTATTAAAATGTTCTGCTGAAGCTGAGGTGTGTATTATAAGGTTCTAAAGCAGCTGAGATGCATATTTAAGAAGGCTCGACAGCAGCTGAGGTGTGTACTATCAGATTCTGCAGCAGCTGAGGTGTGTATTAAAGGGTTATGCTGCAGCTGAGATGTGTAATATGAGCAGCAGCTGAGATGTGTAATATGAGCAGCAGCTGAGGTGTGTATTATAAAGTTCATCAACGGCTGAACTTAGGTTCTGCAGCAACTGAGTTGTGTATGATGAGGTTCTGCTGCAGCTGAGATGTGTAATATAAGGTTCTGCAGCAGCTGAGATACATTATATATGACTCTTTTGCAGATGAGTTTTATATTACAAGCTTTTGCAGCAGCTGATGTGTATTGAGGTTCTACAGCAGCTGAGGTGGGCATTATAAGGTTCTGCACACCCTGAGGGGTGTAAAATGAGGTTTTGCAGCAGCGGAAGTGTGTATTATAAGGTTCTAAAGCAGCTGAGATGCATAATATTAGGTTCTGCTGCACCTGAGATGTGTACTGAGGTTCAGTAGCAATTGAGATGTGTATTATAAGGTTCTAAAGCAGTTGATATGTATATTATAAAATTCTGCAGCAGCTGACGTTTGTATGATGAGGTTCTGCAGCAGCTGATGTATTATGAGGTTCTGCAGCAGCTGAGATGCATTATCTAAGGCTCTTCTGCACCTGAGATGTGTATTATGAGGTTCAGCAGCAGATGAGATGTGTATTATAAGGTTCTAAAGAAGCTGAGATTCATATTTACAAGATTCTTCAGCAGCTGAGGTGGGTATTAGGTTTTGCAGCAGCTGAAGTGTATAATATAAGCTTCTGCAGCAGCTGAGATGTGTATTATGAAGTTCTGCAGCAGCTGGGGTGTGTAGTATAATATTCTGCAGCACCTGAGGTCTATTAAAATTCTTCAGAAGCTGAGGTGTGTATTATAAGGTTCTTCAGCAGCTGAGTTGGACATTACAAGATTCTGCAGCAGCTGATTTGTGTATTATGAGGTTCGTCAGCACCTGAGATGTGTATAATAAAGTTCTAAAGCAGCTGAAATACATATTATAAAAGTTTCTTCAGCAGCTGAGATGTGAAATATAAAATTTTGCAGTAACTGAGGTGTGTATTAAAAGTTCTCCTGCAGCTGAAATGTGCATTATGAGGTTCTTCAGCAGCTGAGGTGTTTATTACTAGGTTCCGCTGCCCCTGAGGTGTGATAAGATTCTGCAGCAGCTGAAGTGTGTATTTTACGGTTCTTCAGCAAAAGATCTATGTATTATGAGGTTCTGCAGCAGCTGAGGTGTGTATTAAAAGATTGTGTTGCAGCTGAGATGTGTACTATGAGGTTCAGCAGCAGCTGAGATGTGTGTTATAAGATTCTAAAGCAGCTGAGATGCATATTATAAGATTCTGCAACAACTGATGTGTGTATGATGAGGTTGTGCAGCAGCCCAGGTGTGTATTAAAAGGTTCTGCTGCAGCTGAGATGTGTATTATGAGGTTCAGCAGGAGCTGAGATGTGTATTATAAAGCTCTAAAGCAGCTGAGATGCATATTTATAAGGTTCTGCAGCAGCTGAGGTGTGTATTAGGTTCTGCAGCAGTTGAGATGTGTATTGTAAGGCTCTTCAGCAGCTGAGGTTTGCATTATAAAGGTCTTCAGCAGCTGACTTTGGTATTATAAGGTTCTGTAGCAGCTGAGGTGTATATAATGAGATTCTTAAGCGGCTGAGGTGTGTATAATAAGGTTCTTCAACAGCTGTGTAAAATGAGGTTCCGCAGCAGTTGAGGTGTGTATAATGAGGTTCTGCAGCAGCTGTGTGTATGATGAAGTTCTACAGCAGCTGTGTTGTGTATGATGAGGTTCTGCAGCAGCTAAGGTGTGTATTAAAAGGTTCTGCTGCACCTGAGATGTGTACTATGAGGTTCAGCAGCAGTCGAGATGTGCATTATAAGGTTTGAAAGAAGCTGAGATTTATATTTACAAGATTCTTCAGCAGCTGAGGTGGGTATTAGGTCTTGCAGCAGCTGAGATGAGTATTACAAGGTTCTGCAGCAGCTATATATATATTGGGGTTCTACAACAGCTGAGGTGTGTGATAAAATTCTGCAGCAACCGAAGTGTGAATTATAAGGTTCTTCAGCAACTGAATTGTGTATGAGGAGCTTCTGCAGCAGCTGAGGTGTGTATTAAAAGGTTCTGCTGAAGCTGAGGTGTGTATTATAAGGTTCTAAAGCAGCTGAGATGCATATTTAAGAAGGCTCTTCAGCAGCTAAGGTGTGTATTAAACGGTTATGCTGCAGCTGAGATGTCTAATATGAGCAGCAGCTGAGGTGTGTATTATCAGATTCTGCAGCAGCTGAGGTGTGCATTAAAGGGTTATGCTGCAGCTGAGATGTGTAATATGAGCAGCAGATGAGATGTGTAATATAAGGTTCTGTAGCAGCTGAGATACATTATATATGGCTCTTCTGCAGCTGAGTTTTATATTACAAGCTTTTGCAGCAGCTGATGTGTATTGAGGTTCTACAGCAGCTGAGGTGGGCATTATAAGGTTCTGCAGACCCTGAGGGGTGTAAAATGAGGTTTTGCAGCAGCGGAAGTGTGTATTATAAGGTTCTAAAGCAGCTGAGATACATAATATTAGGTTCTGCTGCACCTGAGATGTGTACTGAGGTTCAGTAGCAATTGAGATGTGTATTATAAGATTCTAAAGCAGTTGATATGTATATTATAAAGTTCTGTAGCAGCTGACGTTTGTATGATGAGGTTCTGCGGCAGCTGATGTATTATGAGGTTCTGCAGCAGCTGAGATGCATTATCTAAGGCTCTTCTGCACCTGAGATGTGTATTATGAGGTTCAGCAGCAGATGAGATGTGTATTATAAGGTTCTAAAGAAGCTGAGATGCATATTTACAAGATTCTGCAGCAGCTGATTTGTGTATTATGAGGTTCGTCAGCACCTGAGATGTGTATAATAAAGTTCTAAAGCAGCTGAAATACATATTATAAAAGTTTCTTTAGCAGCTGAGATGTGAAATATAAAGTTTTGCAGTAACTGAGGTGTGTATTAAAAGTTCTCCTGCAGCTGAAATGTGCATTATGAGGTTCTAAAGCAGCTGAGATGCATATTATAAGGTTCTTGAGCAGCTAAGGTGTGCATTAAAGGGTTATGCTGCAGCTGAGATGTGTAATATGAGCAGCAGCTGAGATGTGTAATATGAGCAGCAGCTGAGATGTGTATTATCAGATTCTGCAGCAGCTGAGGTGTATTATGAAAGTCTGCAGAAGCTGAGGTGTGCATTATAAAGTTCATCAACAGCTGAACTTAGGTTCTGCAGCAACTGAGTTGTGTATGATGAGGTTCTGCTGCAGCTGAGATGTGTAATATAAGGTTCTGTAGCAGCTGAGATACATTATATATGGCTCTTCTGCAGCTGAGTTTTATATTACAAGCTTTTGCAGCAGCTGATGTGTATTGAGGTTCTACAGCAGCTGAGGTGGGCATTATAAGGTTCTGCAGACCCTCAGGGGTGTAAAATGAGGTTTTGCAGCAGCGGAAGTGTGTATTATAAGGTTCTAAAGCAGCTGAGATGCATAATATTAGGTTCTGCAGCAGCTAAGGTGTATAATATAAGCTTCTGCAGCAGCTGAGATGGGTATTATAAGCTTCTGTAGCAGCTGAGGTCTATTAAAATTTTCCAGAACCTGAGGTGTGTATTATAACGTTCTGCAGCAGCTGAGATGTGTTATAAGGTTTTGCAGCAACTTAGGTGTGTATGATGAGGTTCTGCAGCAGCTGATGTATTATGAGGTTCTGCAGCAGCTGAGATGCATTATCTAAGGCTCTTCTGCACCTGAGATGTGTATTATGAGGTTCAGCAGCAGATGAGATGTGTATTATAAGGTTCGAAAGAAGCTGAGATTCATATTTACAAGATTCTTCAGCAGCTGAGGTGGGTATTAGGTTTTGCAGCAGCTGAGGTGTATAATATAAGCATCTGCAGCAGCTGAGATGTGTATAATGAGGTTCTGCAGCAGCTGTGTGTATGATGAAGTTCTACAGCAGCTGTGGTGTGTATGATGAGGTTCTGCAGCAGCTAAGGTGTGTATTAAAAGGTTCTGCTGCACCTGAGATGTGTACTATGAGGTTCAGCAACAGTCGAGATGTGCATTATAAGGTTTGAAAGAAGCTGAGATTTATATTTACAAGATTCTTCAGCAGCTGAGGTGGGTATTAGGTTTTGCAGCAGCTGAAGTGTATAATATAAGCTTTTGCAGCAGCTGAGATGTGTATTATGAGGTTCTGCAGCAGCTGAGATACATTATATAAGGCTCTTCTGCAGCTGGGTTGTGTATTACAAGGTTCTGCAGCAGCTATATATATATTGGGGTTCTACAACAGCTGAGGTGTGTGATAAAATTCTGCAGCAACCGAAGTGTGAATTGTAAGGTTCTGCAGCAACTGAATTGTGTATGAGGAGCTTCTGCAGCAGCTGAGGTGTGTATTAAAAGGTTCTGCTGAAGCTGAGGTGTGTATTATAAGGTTCTAAAGCAGCTGAGATGCATATTTAAGAAGGCTCTTCAGCCGCTAAGGTGTGTATTAAAGGGTTATGCTGCAGCTGAGATGTGTAATATGAGCAGAAGCTGAGATGTGTAATATGAGCAGCAGCTGAGATGTGTATTATCAGATTCTGCAGCAGCTGAGATGTGTATTATCAGATTCTGTAGCAGCTAAGGTGTATTATGAAAGTCTGCAGAAGCGGAGGTGTGCATTATAAAGTTCATCAACAGCTGAACTTAGGTTCTGCAGCAACTGAGTTGTGTATGATGAGGTTCTGCTGCAGCTGAGATGTGTAATATAAGGTTCTGTAGCAGCTGAGATACATTATATATGGCTCTTCTGCAGCTGAGTTTTATATTACAAGCTTTTACAGCAGCTGATGTGTATTGAGGTTCTACAGCAGCTGAGGTGGGCATTATAAGGTTCTGCACACCCTGAGGGGTGTAAAATGAGGTTTTGCAGCAGCGGAAGTGTGTATTATAAGGTTCTAAAGCAGCTGAGATGAATAATATTAGGTTCTGCTGCACCTGAGATGTGTACTGAGGTTCAGTAGCAATTGAGATGTGTATTATAAGGTTCTAAAGCAGTTGATATGTATATTATAAAGTTCTGTAGCAGCTGAGATGTATTATAAGGTTTTACAGCAACTTAGGTGTGTATGATGAGGTTCTGCAGCAGCTGAGATGTGTACTATGAGGTTCAGCAGCAGCTGAGATGTGTATTATAAAGCTCTAAAGCAGCTGAGATACATATTTATAAGGTTCTGCAGCAGCTGAGGTGTGTACTAGGTTCTGCAGCAGTTGAGATGTGTATTGTAAGGCTCTTCAGCAGCTGAGGTTTGCATTATAAAGGTCTTCAGCAGCTGACTTTGGTATTATAAGGTTCTGTAGCAGCTGAGGTGTATATAATGAGATTCTTAAGCAGCTGAGGTGTGTATAATAAGGTTCTTCAACAGCTGTGTATTGAGGTTCTACAGCAGTTGGTGTGTATAATGAGGTTCTGCAGCACCTGTGTGTATGATGAAGTTCTACAGCAGCTGTGGTATGTATGATGATGTTTTGCAGCAGCTAAGGTGTGTATTAAAAGGATCTGCTGCACCTGAGATGTGTACTATGAGGTTCAGCAGCAGTCGAGATGTGTATTATAAGGTTCTAAAGCAGTTGAGATGTATATTATAAATTTCTGCCACAGCTGACGTTTGTATAATGAGTTTCTGCAGCAGCTGAGATGCATTATCTAAGGCTCTTCTGCACCTGAGATGTGTATTATGAGGTTCAGCAGCAGATGAGATGTGTATTATAAGGTTCTAAAGAAGCTGAGATGCATATTTACAAGATTCTTCAGCAGCTGAGGTGGGTATTAGGTTTTGCAGCAGCTGAGGTGTATAATATAAGCTTTTGCAGCAGCTGAGATGTGTATTATGAGGTTCTGCAGCAGCTGAGATACATTATATAAGGCTCTTCTGCAGCTGAGTTGTGTATTACAAGGTTCTGCAGCAGCTATATATATATTGGGGTTGTACAACAGCTGAGGTGTGTGATAAAATTCTGCAGCAACCGAAGTGTGAATTGTAAGGTTCTGCAGCAACTGAATTGTGTATGAGGAGCTTCTGCAGCAGCTGAGGTGTGTATTAAAAGGTTCTGCTGAAGCTGAGGTGTGTATTATAAGGTTCTAAAGCAGCTGAGATGCATATTTAAGAAGGCTCTTCAGTAGCTAAGGTGTGTATTAGGTTCTGCAGCAGCTGGGGTGTGTGATAAGATTCTGCAGCAGCTGAGAAGTATATTTTAAGGAGCTAAAGCAGCTGAGATGCATATTATAAGGTTATTGCGCAGCTAAGGTGTGTATTAAAGGGTTATGCTGCAGCTGAGATGTGTAATATGAGCAGCAGCTGAGATGTGTAATATGAGCAGCAGCTGAGGTGTGTATTATCAGATTCTGCAGCAGCTGAGGTGTATTATGAAAGTCTGCAGAAGCGGAGGTGTGCATTATAAAGTTCATCAACAGCTGAACTTAGGTTCTGCAGCAACTGAGTTGTGTATGATGAGGTTCTGCTGCAGCTGAGATGTGTAATATAAGGTTCTGTAGCAGCTGAGATACATTATATATGGCTCTTCTGCAGCTGAGTTTTATATTACAAGCTTTTACAGCAGCTGATGTGTATTGAGGTTCTACAGCAGCTGAGGTGGGCATTAAAAGGTTCTGCAGACCCTCAGGGGTGTAAAATGAGGTTTTGCAGCAGCGGAAGTGTGTATTATAAGGTTCTAAAGCAGCTGAGATGCATAATATTAGGTTCTGCAGCAGCTGAGGTGTATAATATAAGCTTCTGTAGCAGCTGAGGTCTATTAAAAATTTTCAGAACCTGAGGTGTGTATTATAACGTTCTGCAGCAGCTGAGATGTATTATAAAGTTTTGCAGCAACTTAGGTGTGTATGATGAGGTTCTGCTGCAGCTGAGATGTGTATTATGAGGTTCAGCAGCAGCTGAGATGTGTATTATAAAGCTCTAAAGCAGCTGAGATGCATATTTATAAGGTTCTGCAGCAGCTGAGGTGTGTACTAGGTTCTGCAGCAGTTGAGATGTGTATTGTAAGGCTCTTCAGCAGCTGAGGTTTGCATTATAAAGGTCTTCAGCAGCTGACTTTGGTATTATAAGGTTCTGTAGCAGCTGAGGTGTTTATAATGAGATTCTTAAGCAGCTGAGGTGTGTATAATAAGGTTCTTCAACAGCTGTGTATAATGAGGTTCCGCAGCAGTTGAGGTGTGTATAATGAGGTTCTGCAGCAGCTGTGGTGTGTATGATGAGGTTCTGCAGCAGCTGTGGTGTGTATTAAAAGGTTCTGCTGCACCTGAGATGTTTACTATGAGGTTCTGCAGCAGTCGAGATGTGTATTATAAGGTTCTAAAGCAGTTGACATGTATATTATAAATTTCTGCCGCAGCTGACGTTTGTATAAGGTTCTGCAGCAGCTGATATGTATTATGAGGTTCTGCAGCAGCTGAGATGCTTTATCTAAGGCTCTTCTCACCTGAGATGTGTATTATGAGGTTCAGCAGCAGATGAGATGTGTATTATAGGGTTCGAAAGAAGCTGAGATGCATATTTACAAGATTCTTCAGCAGCTGAGGTGGGTATTATGTTTTGCAGCAGCTGAGGTGTATAATATAAGCTTCTGCAGCAGCTGAGATGTGTATTATGAGGTTCTGCAGCAGCTGATATGCATAATATTAGGTTCTGCAGCAGCTAAGGTGCATAATATAAGCTTCTGCAGCAGCTGAGATGTGTATTATGAGGTTCTGCAGCAGCTGATATGCATAATATTAGGTTCTGCAGCAGCTAAGGTGTATAATATAAGCTTCTGCAGCAGCTGAGATGTGTATTATGAGGTTCTGCAGCAGCTGATATGCATAATATTTGGTTCTGCAGCAGCTAAGGTGTATAATATAAGCTTCTGCAGCAGCTGGGGTCTATTAAAATTCTTCAGAACATGAGGTGTGTATTATAAGGTTCATCAGCAGCTGAGATGTATTATAAAATTTTGCAGCAACTTAGGTATGTATGATGAGGTTCTGCAGCAGCTGAGATGTGTATGATGAGGTTCTGCAGCAGCTGAGATGTGTATTATGAGGTTCTGCAGCAGCTGAGATGTGTATTACAAGGTTCTGCAGCAGCTGAGATACATTATATAAGGCTCTTCTGCAGCTGAGTTGTGTATTACAAGGTTCTGCAGCAGCTATATATATATATATATATATATATATATATATATATATATATATATATATATATATTGGGGTTGTACAACAGCTGAGGTGTGTGATAAGATTCTGCAGCAACCGAAGTGTGAATTATAAGGTTCTGCACCAACTGAATTGTGTATGAGGAGCTTCTGCAGCAGCTGAGGTGTGTATTAAAAGGGTTTGCTGAAGCTGAGATGTGTATTATAAGGTTTTAAAGCAGCTGAGATGCATATTTAGAAGGCTCTTCAGCAGCTAAGGTGTGTATTAGGTTCTGCAGCAGCTGAGATGTGTATTTTAAGGAACTAAAGCAGCTGAGATGCATATTATAAGGTTCTTCAGCAGCTGAGGTGTGTATTGTGAGGTTCAGCAGCAGCTGAGATGTGTAATATAAGGTTCTGTAGCAGCTGAGATACATTATATATGGCTCTTCTGCAGCTGAGTTTTATATTACAAGCTTTTGCAGCAGCCGATGTGTATAGAGGTTCTACAGCAGCTGAGGTGGGCATTATAAGGTTCTGCAGACCCTGAGGGGTGTAAAATGAGGTTTTGCAGCAGCGGAAGTGTGTATTATAAGGTTTAAAGCAGCTGAGATGCATAATATTAGGTTCTGCAGCAGCTGAGGGGTGTATTATAAGGTTTTTCAGCAGCTGAGTTGGATATTACAGGATTCTGCAGCAGATGAGATGTGTATTATAAGGTTCTAAAGAAGCTGAGATGCATATTTACAAGATTCTTCAGCAGCTGAGGTGGGTATTATGTTTTGCAGCAGCTGAAGTGTATAATATAAGCTTCTGCAGCAGCTGAGATGTGTATTATGAAGTCCTGCAGCAGCTGGGGTGTGTAGTATAATATTTTGCAGCAGCTGAGATGTGCATTATATGGTTCAAAGCAGTTGAGATGCATATTATAAGCTTCTGCTGCAGCTGAGGTGTTAGGGTATGTGCACACGTTGCTTTTTTTTCCGCGCGGAAAAAAACGCACCCTCTGGCAGAGGGGAGAATTGTAAACAATGCTTTTTGAGAAACAACGCATCGAAAACGCATGCGTTTTTCATGCGTTTTTCATGCGTTTTTCATGCGTTTTTCATGCGTTTTTCATGCGTTTTTCATGCGTTTTTTTAGGTGCGTTTTTTAAGACTTGTCAGTGATAATAAAGTTGGTTGAACACAGACCTTTGGAAAAAAAAACCTGTGATGTCATTTCCTTCTCCACATTCTGTTTGGATAAATGGGAGCGCTTGGAATGGAAGGAGCACCATTTGAATTTTGGAAAAGTTGAAATAAACTTCGTGCACCAAGCCCCTTAGGTACCTATACGTCAGAAAACCCCCACAAGTGACCCCATTTTGGAATCTGCACCCATCAAGGATTTTATTCAGGAGTATATTAAGCATTTTGAATCCACAGCTACTTCCCCCAAAATGTTGCTGTAGCAACAATATTCTCACTTTTAGGCCCGCTTCACATGTCAGTGAAAAACACTGACGTTTTTCACTGGCGTGTAAAACATGCACATGTCCCTCCGTGTGCCGTGAATCACGGCACACGTGGGTTGTCTAAGTGCAATCCGGGCTCCGTTCTCCGTGGCCCGTGATTGCACTTAGAGATTAACTCACCTGCACCCGCTCCCGCTCTCCATGGTGCTGATCGCTCACGCGGTGCAGCATCCGGCCGGCGCTGACCCCCGCAGCAGCTGGTTCCGGGTTGGCTGTGTCGTGCATCATGAATATGCGCGACAATAATGAGCCGGCACAGAAGGAACAGGGAGGACGGGCTGCAGAGGACATCGCTGGAGCCGGGTGAGTTAAAATGTTTTTTATTTTAAAAGCACGTTTTTTTTCTGGCACGTGTTTCACGGATCACACCACTGCGTGGTCCGTGGGACATCAGTGATGCCAGAAAAAAATGGACATGTCTCCGTGCGGCAATCACGCACACGCGGGTACGCTGCACGGAGACATGTGCAGTGACAAATCACTGATGTGTGAGCAGACCCATTCATTATAATGCGTCTGCGTATGTCAGTGATTCTGGTACGTTTAAAAAAAAGCACAAACGTCCCAGAATCACTGACGTGTGAAAGGGGCCTAAGGCTATGTGGCCATGATCCAGCGACACGGCGTCTAGTACACAATGTCAGTCTTCCTGCAGCTGCCCATGCCCACGATTTGGGTTCAGGCTGCTGTGGAGCTCTATGCTACCTGCAGAGAACACTCGTCTCCGCAGCATAAATTGACATGCTGAGGCTCAGGAAGCCACGCTACCGGTCAGTTTATGCTGCGGAGAAAAGAAGCACAGTGGGCATGGGATCTCCAAAAATCCTTCCACTGTGCTTCTACTGCACAACGCAGCGTTATGGACGCAGGGAAAACACTCAGCGCCCATAACGCTGCAAACCCTGATTGTGGACACACAGCCTAAAAAGCGTCAATGGATGAAGGGATGTCAAATATATAGAACGTCCTACCCCCGCCAGCATATTCTAAGCTGGCACCTTTAGTACCTTTCATGTGGCACTAAAGGGTGCCTAGCTTAGTATTTATCCAATAAAAAAAAAAAAAAAAAAATGAAAAAAATGGCGTGGGGTCCCCCCTATTTTTGATAGCCAGTCAGGGTAAAGCAGACAGCTGTAGCCTGCAAACCACAGCTGGCAGCTTCATCTTGGCTGGTGATCAATTTGGAGGGCTCCCCATGTTTTTTTTTTTATTTATAAATAAAGAATAAAAAAAAAAATAACGTGGGGTCCCCCCAAATTAGATCACCAGCCAAGGTGAAGCTGACAGCTGGGGACTGGTATTCTCAGGGTGGGAAGAGCCATGGTTATTGGACTCTTCCCAGCCTAAAAATAGCAGGCCGCAGCCGCCCCAGAAGTGGCGCATCCATTAGATGCGCCAATCCTGGCGCTTCGCCCCAACTCATCCCGCGCCCTGGTGCGTTGGCTAACGGGGTAATAAATGGGGTTGATACCAGATGTGTAATGTCACCTGGCATCAAGCCCAGCAATTAGTGATGTCACGGCGTCTATCAGATACCCGACATAACTAATTGACAGTAAACAAAAGCAAAAAAAGACAACAAAAAATGTTTTATTAGAAAAAACACTCCCCAAATCATTCCCTTGTTCTCCAATTTAATTAAAAAAAATGGGTCCGCAGAAATCCATATGGATGTCCCACGTCGCCTCTGGACCTTCTAGAATATGGGGGCACGTTCAGGAAACGTATCCCCCATTTTCTAGGAGGGCAGACCCTCCATTTGAGGAGAGTGGGTGCAAAAATCTGCACCCACTCTCCCCGGGTCACAGCTGCAGACTGCCGAGCAGCCAGCACAGCTCACACTGAACACAGTGCTGGCTGTCAGCTGCTCGGAACATGTGACCGGCCAGCGTGCACTGTGAAGGAGGAGGGGGCCGCGGGGGATCAGCGCTGCGACCGGACAGGTATGTATGACACCGGGGGGAATAGGGGGTGAACGGGCAGGGCCTGGGGAACAGTTTTCTGTCGCATGTGTTATTGCACATGCGACAGAAATCATAGGAGCAGGGCGGCCGGTGCGCTACTGTGCGCGCGGCCATGTTGGATTTTCGGGAGGGGGGTCGGGGGTCGGGGCGGGCACTTTGGTGACACCGGGGGCTTTGCCAGGAAGTGAGGTCAACAGGAAACCTCTTGACCTCACTTCCAGGTAAATGCCTGCGTTCTGGCGTGCCGACAAAGGCCGCGGACCGCAACAAAAAAGCAGGTCCATGCGTTGTGGCTGCGTTCTGTCCCCACATCATTGATTTCAATGGGGGAGAGAACGCAGCCACAACGCACAAAAGAAGTGACATGCTGCTTTTCTTTCCGCACCGATTTTTGGCATCCAAAACGCTGCGGAAAGAAACGCAGCATGTGCACTGATTTTTCAGCTTTCCCATACACTTTGCTGGGAAAGCTGAACGCATGCAATTTGCCACTGAAACGCTGCGGTTCAAAACGCAGCGTTTCCGCGGTAAAAAACGCATCGTGTGCACACAGCCTTAATGATGAGGTTCTGCAGCAGCTGAGGTGTGTATCATGAGGTTCTGTAGCAGCTGCAGTGTATATTATTAAGTGCTGCAGCAGAGTAAGTGTGTATTATGAGATTCTTCAGTAGCTGTGGTTTCTATTATGAGGTTCTGCAGCAGCTGAGTTGTGTATGAGGATCTTCAGAATATTACATAATTCAGCGTGGATTTAAATTGTCCTACAAAATTATTTTGAGCATTGACAACTAAAGTGAGCCCAGACTAATTAATAAATGGATTGCGGTATATTTACCGTAGTTGTTGCATACACAGCGCCTCCCGTTCTCATATTGTGTATGTGGTACTGCAGCTCAGGTCAGTGGAGCTGAGAAGCAGACACATATCCCCAGGACACTTTATTATGTAGAAAACGAGATTTTTTTCCAATTTCGTACTATCTCCTTTAACATCTGTATTTTGGCCTTCTTTGTCCTCCTGAGTACATTCATCATTGATCACCAGCTCCATCGTGCAGTGTCTGGACTTTTCATTCTGTACATTTATCCACAGGATTTGTATAATTGATGCTGATCCCACAAATAGGGCCACGACCTGTGCCGCTCTCAGCCCAGAGATGGCAAAACTCCCATCTGTGTGTCCAAAAATTTACACCATCCACAAAAAGCAGCAGTGCCTCATTCTCCAGATACATGGGTGCCCCATTGGAGAGATATGCATTATCTAATATCCATGGATCCAGCATAAATGGAGATCAGAGAACCTCTAAGGCTGGGGCCACACGGGGCACTACTGCGATGCTCGTATGAGACTCGGCTCGTGCTGGCAGCACAGCAGGAGCAGAGTGTCATGCGAGCGTGCCTGCGTCTGAGGTCCGACCCTGCGAGCAGACCTCAGCTGCGGGGGACGGGCCAGCGATGCGGAGGGGCGGACCAGCACTGCAGAGGGGCAGGCCGGCATGGAGGAGGGGAGGAAGGGATTTCTCTCCCTCTCTCCTCCGTAGCCGGCTATTACGATTCTCGCTCTGCACGCGCAGTACACCGGTGTACTGCGAGTGCAGTGCGATTTTTCTCTTGCCCCATTCACTTGAATGGGTGCGAGAGAAAGAGTCTCTCCTTACAATCGCAGCATGCTGCGATTGTATTCTCGGTCCGATTAGGGCTGAGAAAATAATCGCTCATGTGCGCTGACACACAGGCTAGAATTGGTCCGAGGGGAATGCGATGTTTTATCGCACTCCACTCGCACCGATTTTCTCGCCGTGTGGCTTAGGCCTAAAAGAACGAGGTCAGATGTGGTGGAATTAATGTGGATTTGAGGTGCAGATTCTCAAGCACAAATTTGGAGGCGTTTATTTTACAATACATTTGAGGAAATCAATATTCTTGGGATACCAAAAAAATGGCCTCCTGTCCTCATTTTTGTCTTGAGAAACTGGGTAAAAAATAGTAGGGTGGGGGCAGCAAAGGGCAGTTTTGCACAGGGCACCAATCAGGCTAAGGCTGGCCCTGCCTAGTGTATTGTATATCTCTTCCCATATTTTCTGTCTAACGTGTCTGAAGTATTCTACTGTATGCTAAATGTTCACAATGATGTGATAAAACATACGGTACTATATACAGAATGCTTTTTTTATTTTTTGTTACCATGATCATCGTGAAATCATACACCTTATTGTATTGCAGCGAAAATGGCCATGTTGACGCAATACAATTGTGTTATGCTCTTTGCTGCACTGTAAATTAATTGTTTTTAATTTATTGCTGCTTTTTCTTGTGATTTTCTGAATTTACGGTAACAGTTTTGAAAAATTGCAGCTCTGTGTCACCCCCCGCGCTGTCTGTGTCCCCCCCGCGCTGTCTGTGTCCCCCCCCGCGCTGTCTGTGTCCCCCCCCGCGCTGTCTGTGTCCCCCCCCGCGCTGTCTGTGTCCCCCCCCGCGCTGTCTGTGTCCCCCCCCGCGCTGTCTGTGTCCTCCCCTGCTGTCTGTGTCCTCCCCCGCTGTCTGTGTCCTCCCCCGCTGTCTGTGTCCTCCCCCGCTGTCTGTGTCCTCCCCCGCTGTCTGTGTCCTCCCCCGCTGTCTGTGTCCTCCCCCGCTGTCTGTGTCCTCCCCCGCTGTCTGTGTCCTCCCCCGCTGTCTGTGTCCTCCCCCGCTGTCTGTGTCCTCCCCCGCTGTCTGTGTCCCCCTCCCGCCCCCCTGTCTGTGTCCCCCTCCCGCCCCCCTGTCTGTGTCCCCCTCCCGCCCCCCTGTCTGTGTCCCCCTCCCGCCCCCTGTCTGTGTCCCCCTCCCGCCCCCTGTCTGTGTCCCCCTCCCGCCCCCTGTCTGTGTCCCCCTCCCGCCCCCTGTCTGTGTCCCCCTCCCGCCCCGCTGTCTGTGTCCCCCTCCCGCCCCGCTGTCTGTGTCCCCCTCCCGCCCCGCTGTCTGTGTCCCCCTCCCGCCCCGCTGTCTGTGTCCCCCCCCCGCCCCGCTGTCTGTGTCCCCCTCCCGCCCCGCTGTCTGTGTCCCCCTCCCGCCCCGCTGTCTGTGTCCCCCTCTTCCCCCACTGTCTGTGCCCCCCCCCCCCCCCCCCGCCTGTGTGTCCATATATGTACCAAATGAGGTCATGAATGGCACCTAAGGTAGTGGACTGCCAAATGTGTTCGCTCCTACTTAGTGCTGGCAGTCCTTATACCGGTCCTGTCCCTTAGGCTGGACTCACATTAGCGTATGGCATCCGATGCGAGAGCATTGGATGCAATATGCTAATGACCCCCGACTCAGGCTCTGCTGTGAGCCTGAGCCGAGTGTCATGCGACTGTGACCCGATCTTGCAATCGGGTCACAGCTGTGAAGGAGCGGACGAGAGGGAGAGGTTAATCCCCCCCCCCATCTCCTCCATTGTCAGCCTGTGCGTATATCGTACTGCACTGGGACAACATCCGAGTGCAGTCCGGTTTCTCTCACACCCATTCACTTGAATGGGTGCGAGGGATACGGCTCTAGCAGAAAATCGCTGCATGCTGCCGCTTTTCTCGCATCCAGAATCTGTATACGAGAAAAGCTAACCAATTGCTCTCCCTCATTGACTAACATTGGTCTGAGTGCAATGCGAGATGTTCTTGCATTGCACTCATCCGATTTCAATGCTCGTGTGAGCGTACCCTTATTTGCGGAATTACACATAGCTCCGCCACCTATTTGATATTTTTAACAAGTTATCTGACAATGAGTTGCTTGACATGCGAGTCATGTGATGTGGGCGTGTATTGTCCTACGGACGGCAGGTCCTGCAAGTCATGTGACTTGTCACTTGTCTGCGGGCCATTTTTTCAGCCTTTCGGCATGCAACCTGCACTGTATTGGGAATTTTTACTTGCGCTTGGCTGGCATCGCTGTGCAGGTTTTGCTGCGATTGCTATAATGTGCGATTTTCATTATAGGACCTTTGTGCAATGTGACCAAGTGCTGTCATGTGCTCTGCCCCAGCTGAAGGACTTAAACCTCAGATCATCAAGTGCATGCTCATGCCACATATTTTTGTTTGCTGATGCCAGCTCACCCATTCCCACATACCCTGATGAGTGATATAGCGAAATGCATCAGGAAGAAGATGTGAGCAGTTGTCATGAAAGGAAGACCAGAGGGGCACTGTGTGGATCTGTAATCCTGCCCCCACCTATTTTGGGTGCCATCCATGACCTCATTTGGGACATAAGTGTCCATTTCAATAAATTTGAATATCATCAAAAGTTAATTTATTTCAGTAATTCAATACAAAAAGGGAAAATGCACATATTATGACTTATTACAAACAGAGTGATCTATTTCAAGTGTTTATTTTTGTTAATGTTGATGATTATGGCTTACAACCAATAAAAGCTCAAATGTCGTTATCTCAGAAAAGTAGAATAATTACACCTGCAAAGGCTTCCTAAGTGTTTAAAATAGTCCCTTAGTCTGGTTCAGTAGGCTACACAATTATGGGGAAGACTGCTGTCTTGACAGATGTCCAGAAGGCAGTCATTGACACACTCCACAAGGAGGGTAAGCCACAAAAGGTCATTGCTAAAAAAGCTGGCTGTTCACAGAGGGCTGTGTCCAAGCATATTAATCGAAAGTTGAGTGGAAGTAAAAAGTGTGGTAGAGAAAGTTGCACAAGCAATTGTTAAGAAAAGGCCATTCAAAAATTTGGGGGAGATTCACAAGGAGTGGACTGCTGCTGGAGTCAGTGCTTCAAGAGCCACCACACACAGACATATCCAGGACATGGGCTACATGTGTTGCATTCCTTGCGCCAAGCCACTCATGACCAATAGACAACGCCAGAAGCGTCTTACCTGGGCCAAGGAGAAAAAGAACTGGACTGTTCCTCAGTGGTCCAAGGTGTTGTTTTCAGATGAAAGTAAATTGTGCATTGCATTTGGAAATCAAAGTCCCAGAGTCTAGAGGAAGAGTGAAGAGGCCACAATCCAAGCTGCTAGAGGTCTAGTGTGAAGTTTCCACAATCAGTGATGGTTTGGGGAGCCATGTCATCTGCTGGTGTAGGTCCACTGTGTTTTTTCAAGAACAAAGTCAGTGCAGCCATCTACCAGAAAATTCTAGAGCACTTCATGTCTCTCTCTGCTGACAAGCTTTTTGGAGATGGAAATTTGATTTTCCAGCAGGACTTGGCACCTGTCCACACTGCCAAAAGTACCAATACCTGGTTTAATAACCACTGTGCTTGAATGGCCAGCAAACTCGCCTGACCTAAACCCCATAGACAATTGTTTTGCCAAGTATTTAAAGGGATCGTATACAGCTTTAAAGGGAACCTGCCATCAGAAATTTTGCTTTAAACCTAAAAGTTTCCCCTTCTGCAGCTCGTGGGCTGCATTCTAGCAAGGTTCCTGTTATTTTTTTGCCCCCTTTTAGACCAAATATAATACTTTATAAAGTTGTACCTTTTGGGATGCAAATCTTCTAAATCGTCCATGGGGGCGGGCTCTCTGGTGTCCGTTACTGTCGATCCTGCCGATTTACGCCGTCCCCCAACGAGATTATGGGCGGCGCTGTGATTATCCTCGCAAGTGCCCGCCCATAATGTAGTGCCCGCACTTTCCTCTCTGCCTCCAGCGTTCTGCGCAAGCGCTGGCCGTAACCGGTGGTGTACTGCTCCGTTCCTTCCATCTATTGCCTGCTCCAGGGAAAGATGGGAAAGAGGGGATGTGCGGTCATCTGGCCAGCGCTTGCGCAGAACGCTGGAGGCAGAGGGGAAAGCGCGGGCACTAGATTATGGGCGGGCACTTGCGATGACAATCACAGAGCCGCCCATAATCTCGTGCCTGCGCAAACGTCACCAGCGGTCACACTGTGCACGCAGTGCACAGTCCCGCTACAGTGGCACTGCGCATGCGCAGGACCTCGGGCGCACTGGGCGGCGAGCTGAAGTATGAAATGGAGCATTGGGGGACGGCGTAAATCAGCAGGAGGGACAGTAACAGACACCAGAGAGCCCGCCCCCATGGTAATTTAGAAGATTTGCATCCCAAAAGGTACAACTTTATAAAGCATTATATTTGGTCTAAAAGGGAGCAAAAAAACAACAGGAACCTTGCTAGAATGCAGCCCAGGAGCTTCAGAGGGGGAAACATTTAGGTTTAAAGCAAAATTTCTGATGACAGGTTCCCTTTAAAGAAGGCGACTAATTTTATTAGAATGATTACAGAAAATAGGAAATAGTGTGATATTGCGTACACTTTTGCATAATAAAGATCACAAAGGTAAAGTACTTACATTACACACTAAAAAAGAAGAATCTTCACCAGGAGCTACACGCATTATCTGCCCGAAATATCAGCTGTGAGAAGCAAAACAGCGAAGACAGAGAAACTCCTGGGATCCACACTGTGGTGTCAACGGGCGTCCCCTCCACAGGTAAACAGGCTTCTGCTTCACTGAAATCTTCACCAGTCTATATCCCACTTGAAAACAAATTGCTTGCGTAACCAAATGTTACACAAACTCTAATAGGTTCCCCATTTGTCCAATATAGTATCCCTCTTCTGAGTGGCCAGCTCTTCAGATGCCAATCTACACTGGACAAATGCATCATCGGATGAGACATGCCAAAAAGCTCCTGGTTTCAGATGTTTTACAATACTATAAACACACGCACATTCTCAGTAAATATTGATAAGAAAACTATGTGGTACTGAGTGATACTATAAACATATATTTTTCTCACTACAACTATAACTGAAGGTGTCTGGAGAACAGAAACCTGAAAAACAAGCTAATATAAACTATAACTGTTGCAGGCTAATATCTTAAAGGGTTTCTTAAATACAGACTTCCAATATGGATTCCTGATGGCCACTAATATGTTAGCACTACAACAATCTATGGGGTATTGTCAAGAGGAAGATGAGAGGTACCAGACCCAACAATGAGATGAGCTGAAGGCTGCTAGCAAAGCAACCTGGGCCTCCATAACACCTCAGCAGTGCCACAGGGTGATCGCCTCTGTAGCACGCTGCATTGAAGCAGTAATTAATGCAAAAGGAGCCCTGACCAAGTATTTAGTGCATTTACTGTACAGACTTTTCAGTAGGCCAACATTTCTGAGTTTATAATAATTTCTTCAGTTGGTCTTAAATAATATTCTAATTTTCTGAGATAATGACTTTTGGGTTTTTATTGGCTGTAAGCCATAATCATCAACAATAACAGAAATAGACACTTGAAATAGATCACTCTGTTTTAATGACTCTATATATGTGGGACGTCCTAGTGCTGTTTGTTGCTTTTTCCGGCCGCACACTAACCCATAATGTTTCATTCAGCCATATAAATGGGTCCGTGTTTGTGGTCCAGAAGACTTTGAACATGTCCTATTCTCATCAGTCCTCATGATCAGACTTGACCATTAAAGTCTGTGAGACAAGGATGAAACAAGCACAATATCATAGTTTCATCTGTTTTTTCCCAGATACATGTTAAGAGTCTATGGATAAAAAAGTTTAGAACGTGAATGGAGTCCTAAAGAAAATGTAATTCAGAGTGAAAATAGTAGCATGATGGACAGAATGACGCTAGAAGCTTGTCCTAATCTAACTGAATTATGGTGCAATAACTGGCTCCAGTAGTTACTGAACACAGTACTGGTACAGACTACAGACTGGGAATTATAAAGGGAACTTGTTACCTCATTCTTGCTCACCCAAACCACGGGCAGCAGCAATCAGAGCCTGGCTGCATGATAAATACTAGTAATCACCAAGGCCGGGCTTTCCCAGCGACACTCTATGGTCTCTAGGTCTCTCCCTATCTACACACACAGGAAAGAC
The DNA here is from genome assembly GCF_048569485.1 of Anomaloglossus baeobatrachus. Lineage (NCBI taxonomy): Eukaryota > Metazoa > Chordata > Amphibia > Anura > Aromobatidae > Anomaloglossus > Anomaloglossus baeobatrachus. The sequence continues at coordinate 29,503 of NW_027442079.1, read as the reverse complement.
CTGTCAATTAAACTGGTTGCAGGCAGGACTGTAGTCGAAGTCGTGGAGTCGGAGTTCATTATTGTGGAGTCGGTATAAAATGGACCAACTTAGACTCTTAAAATATATAAGAAATTGGGGACAGTAGTGCAATGCAGAATGTGCTGAATATTTTTTTCATAGGAATTTGCGAAAGTTTTGAAATGTCCTAAAAATGGCTGTTCTATTCCTGATCTAAGGCTATTCACACACAGCGTTTTTGCTGCGTTTTGTCAGGATACGTTTTTCAGCTGCAGATCAGCTTTTTAACAAACTGCATCACCTGAAAGGCTTTTGAGCTCCTAGATAATGTTTTCAATAGCAAAAGCAGATTAGAAAAACGCCACACAAACTGACATGCTCATTCTTTGTGAGGATCTGTTTTTGAGCCCAAAAATGGATCCTCACAAAACAATGCTTCAAACATAAGTATAATTAAACTGATTGAATATATATTTTGGGAGGTAGCGACCACCAATGTGGTAAATGGTGGCTATGTGTCGCAGTGGAGAAGGTCCATGCGATATTAAACTGAAGAGGTTGCTATGGGACTTGTAGTCCACAAAGGCTTGTTTCTGCATATAAGGGTCAGGTTCCCTTTAATAATGCCAGTGTGCTGTGCAGGTCTGGAGAATCACAGATCTCCACCTGTGGGTGTGTCCAGTCTAATTTAGGAGACTGTCGAAAGTTTGGAATTCAGTCTGAGTGGAGACTGAGGTGAGGACAGCCAGGCTAGGGCTGTGACTGCAGGACCAAACCACTCCTGGAGGAGAGACAGACAGGAGCCTACAGAGTGTCTCTGGGTTCTTGGAAGGAACCACAGCAAGTGGTGTTCGTTGGTAGGACCCAGTGTGTACAGGTGCCAGACCTCTAATAGAGACTGTATTGGACTGGAAGCCCATGGTAGGTGGCAGTACCTGTTTTCCTTTTCAGCCAGGAGAGGCCTGTTATGTTGAATGTTTGCCGTTTATGACAAGTGTTTAAATAAACGGCTGGAATTTTTATAAAGAGACTGTGCACCTGTGTTGCTGAAGTTACCTCGCACCGCTGCAAGTGAGTGGAACCCCCAGGTTGCGGGGTGCAACCTCACTATCTATATATTAGTAATCTACTGTATATTACATAGTGTATTACATATTTACAATTTATTACAGTTTTTTTGTGTTCTAAAATTGTATTCCAATAGATAGATTAACTATCTGATGTTCACATTGTACTACAATAAATTTTTCACTTAAATATAAGCAATATATGTGGGAGTCGGAGTTGTGGAGTCGGTGCAAGGGAAATTGAGGAGTCGGAGTCGCAGGTTTTGCTTACTGACTCCACAGCCCTGATTGCAGGATATAGAGCAAATCTATTTAAATATTTTCTTTACAAATTAACGAGTGGGCAACCATTGGTGAATAAGCCGAGTCAAAACTGGGGAAAAACATCTTTTCACGCTCGCTACATATAGCATATCAGAAATATGTGAATATATCCACATATGTAATATAATTATTTTGTATTCAAACTCACGGCAAGGCAACCTGATGACATTTAACAAGAGAATTGCAGAGAAAATTATGTATACTGCCATCCTTCCCTCAGATATCCACCTCCAGCCTTCAACTTTTGCCTGAAAAAGAAAGAGGTTGCAATATATGAAATACTCCTGACTTTAACAAATCATATCTTTACAAGCCTAGTACTTTTCACATATAGTGTATTTTGAAAATAATTCGGCAAGTTCAAAAGACTTTCCTTGCCAAGGTCCTTAACACAAGAAGTCCCAGAGAGGGGTAATTTAACATTTCTACCATTGGAACCCTATGGAGCTCAAAATTCCTGGGACTTCTAGTGTTAAAATACTAATGACGCAGGGAGAAGACAAGCCAGAGGTAAACTCAATACAACATGTTAATAAAAAAATCCAGCACTTTATGCCAACCTCTTGCTTTCCTAACAGCTTAATAGCTGCCAATTCGCATTAAAATAGCGGCCGTTAAAGGGAACCTGTCAGCAGAAATTTTGCCCTAAACCTAAAAGTTTCCCCTACTGCAGCTCCTGGGCTGCATTCTAGCAAGGTTCCTATAGTTATTCTGCCCCCTTTTAGATCCAAATAAATAGTTTATAAAGTGGTACCTTTCAGTTTGAAAATCTTGTTAATTTTACCACGGGGGCGGGCTTTCTGTTGTCCGTTACTATCCCTCCTGCCGCTTTAGGCCATCCCCCAACGCTCATTTACATATCTCAGGACGCCGCCCAGTGCGTACGTGGTCTCGCGCATGTGCCGTGCCACTGTAGCGGGACTGTGCACAGTGGGACCGCTGGTGACGTTGCGCAGGCACGAGATTATGGGCGGCGGTGTGATTTTCATCAGCAAGCTCCCGCCCATAATCTCGTCCCCTCTGCCTCCACCGTTCTGCGCATGCCCTGTCCAGATGACCCAACGTCACCTCTTTCCCATCTAGCCCTGGAACAGGAAATAGATGGGAGGAGCGGAGCAGGACACCACCGATCATCTGGTCATGTGGCCAGGGCATGCGCAGAACAGACGAGGCAGAGGGGGAAAACGCGGGCACGAGATTATGGGCGGGAGCTTGCTGATGAAAATCACAGTGCCGCCCATAATCTCGTGCCTGTGCAACGTCACCAGCGGTCCCACTGTGCACAGTCCCGCTACAGTGGCACGGCGGATGCGCGAGACCACGGACACACTGGGCGGCGTCCTGAGGTATGTAAATGAGCGTTTGGGGACGGCCTAAAGCGGCAGGAGGGACAGTAACTGACAACAGACAGCCCGCCCCCGTGGTAGAATTAACAAGATTTTCAAACCGAAAGGTACCACTTTATAAACTATTTATTTTGATCTAAAAGGGGGCAGAATAACTATAGGAACCTTGCTGGAATGCATCCCAGGAGTTGCAGAAGAGAAAACTTTTAGGTTTAGTGCAAAATTTCTGCTGACAGGTTCCCTTTAAGCAGCCTTAATCCTCAGCACTATTTTAAAGTAGCAGTGAGTAATAAGTAAATAGTGCCCCCAGCAGACAAAAATCCTGTGGGTGACAGCTGTATATGACAACTGACAACCTGCGCCATTGGCCCCAACCGATCAGAGCCAATTAACCCCTCAAATATGACAGCAGGATCCAAGTTGTTAAAAAGGGGGTAACAAACCTATTTTGAATCCAAGGGCCTCCAGCAATTGTAATGGTACTATGGTTGCTATGGTAATCCAGGTAATTTCAGAGTGCACTTGTCGTTTTGTTTTTTTTTGTTGACATACGGGGTAGTACCACGTTCAAGAAAAATGGTATAACATATTAGGGGGCCTTTTTGTACCTATTCACCTTGTAAAATAGGAAATCTGGGGTTAAAACAACATTTCAGTAGTAAAAATGTAATTGTTCTTTCTTCACTGCCCAATAGTATAACATTTTGGGACACACCTAGAGAGTGTCAATATGCTCACTGCACCCCATGAATTCATTGAGGGGTGCAATTTGTAAAATGGGGTCAATTGTGGGGGATTTCTGCTGTTCTGGCACCTTAGGGGCTCTGCCAATGTGTCATGACACTCCAAAACTATTCCAACTAAATCTGAACTCAAATATGGCGCTCTTTCCCTTCTTCATGTTGTGCCTCAAAAAGTTTTGACCACATGTTGGGAGATTACCAAAGTCATGAAAAATTGCTCAAATTGTATGGTGCATTTTCTTCTGAAACCTTGTGAAAATGAAAGATTAATAATTAAAGTAACATTTTTGTGATAAAAATGTATGTTTTTTTCCTTTTCACAGGTCAACATAATAAAATAGCACTTGGGGGTTCAAGGTGCTAACCAAACATCTTGATAAAGTCCTTGAAGGGTCTAGGTTCCAAAATGAGGTCACTTGTCGGGGTACAACAGGGGTTCTCCAAACGCGACATGGCATCTGCTGACTTTTTCAGACACTTTTGCGCTCTAAAATTCAAATGGCGCTCCTTCCCTTATGAGCCCTGCTCTGACGCAAAACAGTAAATTTTCACCACACGTGGGGTATCTGTGTACTCAGGAGAAATTGCACAACAAATGGTGCAATTTCTCTTACCCTTGTGAAAATACTAAATTTGGGGCTAATGCAACATTTTTGTGGAAAAAAGTAAAAATTTAATTTTTCCCCTGCGCATTGCTTTAGTTCATGTGAAGCACCTAAAAGGTTAATAAACTTTATGGATGTGGTTTTCAGCAGTTTGAGGGGTGCAATTTTTAGACTGGTGTCAATTTTGGTATTTTATGTCACTTAGGCCTCTTAAAATCACTTAAAAAAAAAAAAAAAAAAGATGTTTCCAAAATTGCACCGATGTAATGTAGACAAGTGGGAAATGTTATTTATTAAATTTTTACTGTGACATAACTCTGTGGTTCATTCCCTTCACCCCCTAGTGATTTTCTCTTTTTCATTTTCGTTTATTCCTCCCCTTCTTCCGAGAGCCATAACTTTTACTGTTCCATCAATATTGCCATATGAGGACTTGTTTTTTGCAGGACGAGCTGTACTTTTGAAAATGGAGCCATTAGTTTTACCATATAGTGTACTGGAAAATGGGAAATTCCAAGTGCAGAGAAATTCCAAAAACAGTGTAATTGCACAATTGTTTTTGTGGTCTGTTATTTACAATGTTCACTATATAGTAAAATGGACATGTTAGAATGATGCCTCAGGTCGGTATGAGTTAGTAGATACCAAATATGTATACTTTTATTTTTATCTAAGGAGTGAAAAAAAAAAAAATCAGAACTTCATCCAAAAAAAGAATTGTGCTTTTGGTGCCATTTTTCAAGACCCCCCCCTAGCATTCTAATTTTTTGGGATCTGGTGTTTAGTGACAAATTACTTTGTGTCTTGAGCTGACGTGCACATTAACTGATTTCTGAACATGGCGCTATACCAAATATATGTATTTTTTAATAGGTTTATTTTCAAAAGGGCGAAAAAGTAATGATTTGAACTTTTAGGATTTTTTTTTTTTATCATATTTTTTTTTAAGCCTTTTATTGTTTTACTAGTCCCATAGGGGACATTATCACTGCACAGTCTGATCGCTTGTTAATTTTTGCTGATGTGAGCAGCATCACTTTGATCAGCAGAAATGCTCATCTCCTGTGAGTGCCAGCACAATGTCGGCTCTCACAGGAAGTGAGTTATGGCAGTGTCAGGGGTCATCACCTGATCACGCGCTATTATAGCAACACATAGGCACCCCGTGATCGCATCAAGGGGACGTTGGTTGCGGCATGGAGCAGCGCAATCCCCGTCGACTATTTATATCTGCCATGCCATACAGCTAGGTCAATCAATGTGTGGATGAAGGACCACCCCATCAACACCCTGTCATGGCCAGCCCAATCTCCAGACCTAAACCCCATTGAAAACCTCTGGAATGTAATCAAGAGGATAGTCACATACCATCAAACAAAGAACTGCTTACATTTTTGCACCAGGAGTGGCATAAGGATACCCAAAAGCAGTGTCAAAGACTGGTGGAAAGCATGCCAAGACACATGAAAGCTGTGATTAAAAATCATGGTTATTCCACAAAATACTGATTTCTGAACTCTTCCTGAGTTAGGGTGCGACCGCACTTTGCTTTTTACCTGCTTTTTCAACTGCAGCGTTTAATGCCAAAATGGATGTGTTCTGCTTTTCAAGCATTGTCTATGGGAATTTGGGTTTCTAGACCGCACTATGCAGTTCAAACTGCAGCCTTTTTGTGGCAGAAATTTGGGCAAAATCTCAGCTTTGCAGTGCAAAACCCAAATGGCAAAAACAATTGTTTTGCCATTTGGGTCTGTGGAGCTGCACCTCATCTTTGCTGATCTGGCTATCATGGGTATGTGTCCTTGTTTATTTCTCTGACCTGCAATCCTTCTGGCTACTTTTATTGTACTAGGGGCGAACGTTCTCCCCTTCCCTACTTCAGTGTAGCATAGTGCATGTGCAGTGGGCACTTTCTGTACCATCTCTCTGCCCAGTATTTTTTGCACTACGTTGCACCCCACTTGATTTATATGGTAACTATTGCAGTTTTAGAGCTATTTTCAGAGTTATCATTTTGTGACACAGGTTCCCAGCCAGTACTTGATGTGCTTTTGCACATATTCAGCATAGGTGTGCAGTTCCTCTCCTTTTGTATCCTCTCCAGCACTCTTTTTGAACCTTTTTAATCTGTGTGTTTTTTATACAACTGATTAATAAACTTTGTATAATTATTTGCATTAAGGTAGTGGTTATGACTCGTTTTCTTTTGGTCTTTTGATATTTATGGAGTCTCTACCGGGGATTTATTACCCTTGTTGTCCTTGTTGTCCTATATAGGGGTTATGGTGATCGGATGTGACCAACCAAAAATTTCCCCCACCTGTTCAGATGTTGTTTATAACTATTGGAAATGTAGCATACAATGTAAAGATACCCGAATGATAGCTGTGTTTAGTGCTTACCGAAAATTTGCGTACCATCCAGCCGTGCTTTCCTCAAGTTTCTCATATTCAATGGCCTAAAATAAATACCAAAAAATTGATTATGATCTTCATTCACATACCAAATTTCATCAGAGGAGCAATCTCCAACTTTCAAAATTGGAAGAAGCAGAATCTATTACACTTACAGACAAAAGTATTGGGACACCTACATATTACACCCAGGGAAGTGTTATGACATCCCATTCTAAATCCCTAGTCATTAATATGGAGTTGCTCTCCCTTTGCAGATATTACAGCTTACACTCTAGAAAGGCTTTTTAAAGAATTTTGGGGTATTTCTGTGCAGATTTTTGTCCATTCATCCAGAAGAACATTAATCAGCTGTCACAGACTTTCCCCTGTTGCAAAGTTTTGTGACATGTTCTGGGTCAGAGTTTTACTTTCTTGTGGGACTCTTCAGATTAAATGAATTCCCTTTCCTTTGGGGAGAAGAGTTAATTCAAGCAACTCCTGTCAGGTGGGGACCGCTCCCAGGTTGTATAAATACCCTCTACGTCCAACAGAGGGTGCTGGTTATTTTCTATCATTAGGAAGCTTGGACAGGAGGTGGAAGGAGCTGTTATTTACTCTCTCAGTTCTTCTATTAGCTGCAGCAGTGGAGTTTGCTGCAGCATTCTCAATTATGTTTGTTCTGTTTTGGAAGTTACCCAGTAGCCGGTTTATTCCCCCTTTTTATTTTGTCTCCCCTTGTGCACTTTTTGTGGCTCTTTTGTGAGTGGTTTCCGTGTGTACGAGTAAGTTTTGTTGTTGTTGTTACTCCTGTCTGTCCATATTTATTGGTGGGGTGCTGACTCCTGTTTGTGCCCTTTACCCCCGGGTGGTGGGTTGTGGAGAGGGGGTCTCATAACATCAGGGATGAGGACAGGAGAAAGGGCCTAGGGTGGTGACCTGGACCTCCCTACCATCAAGGGTACCTCCAGGGTTAGTGTGAGCGCAGGGGCCCCAGCTTTAGGGCCAATATAGGCTCCCCATGGGGTCCCCAGTCACTTTCCTGACATCAGGTCAGCCACTGATGTTGAAAGAGGGGTTCTAGCTTGCAATCTTTACTTTAACCTTAAGGTGTTTAATAGAGTTAGGGTGCGCTCACATTACTGTGTAAAACAGGCAAATGCAATGCTAGAAAATGTTGCATTGCACTCAAAACCAATATTATTCAATGAGGCAGAGCAGATCTGCGATGTTCTTTTATGCCGATTAGGCATAACAATTGCAACATGCTGAAAGTGCCTCTGCAAATGGAATCACGCGCACCCACACAAGTCATCAGACTGCACTGATGCCATCAGAATCCGATATACGCAGAGACCGGCAATGGAGAAGATGGAGATATTAATCTCTCCATGTTCTCTTCACATGTGCTCCAATTCTGGCATGTGAGAGAATTGGAGAACAGTGAATGACACTCGGCACACGCTTGCAGCAAAGTTTAAGCCGAGTGTCATTAGCATATGGCATCCAATTCTATCACAGCGGATGCCATATGCTCGAGTGACCCCGTCTTAAGGTCAGGACTGTTTGAGGGCCAGTGAAGTTCTTCCACACCAAATTCACCCAACCAAGTATTTTTTGGACTTTCATGAACTGACTTGTTACAATGGCGACATACTCCGAAAACACCATGATGAATTCAGTGATGTTAGAAGTATCTATTTTTTTAATAAGTGTATATAGAAACAGATGGCACGTTTAGAGATTGAATTCTATATTCCTGTGCCACAGAGATAAAAAGGAAACCTGAATTCAAGGATTAAGTAGTTCCCATACTTGCCCCGCAGTGTGAAGCATCATTCATGTGTGTGTTGTATCAGTGTTTTTTTTTCCAAGAACAGATTATGAACAGATTATGAACATATTGAACATATTATAAACGATGGGGCTATTCACATGTCAGTTTCTCTGGAGTCACAGATGAGAAATGTCAATGTAAGTCTATGGGAAGGGGTTCCCGACGTATGGGTATGTCATGGCAATCGTGTGGGACACAGAAGCTGTGCCTGTGCAATTGACGCAGTGACCTCAGCTTACATGATAGCCAAGCCCCGGCTCTCACAGCAAGGAGCGGTGCCTGGGAAGGTTAACCCCCTAAATGCTGCAATCAATAGCAATCCCAGCATTTAGGGGCTCCCTCAATCAAGCAATCAGTACCCCATTAATGTGATCATGGGGGCCCTATCATTGCCATGGAAACCCAAAGTCATCATGATGACCTCTGTCACCTAGCTATGGAAAGCCTCTGAGATCACGCCAGGAACATGATCTAAAAGGCTTTTGTCAGTGCAGTGCTGACAGGTATATTGCAATACACTTATACCTGAGATCAAAGCAATAAAAGTTAAATGTCCCATATAGAAAATATACAGTAAGAATATATTATATAATATATATTATATTTATATATATATATATATATATATATATATATATATATATATATATATATATATATATATATATATATATGTATAAAACAAAAAAACAACCCAGAAACATATGTACAAAAAAAAGTAAAATATTATACCAATAAATGCATATATTTTATGTAAAAACAAAAATATACTTCAAAAGTACACAAAATTTAGAATCGCGTCCGGAGCAACAAGCAAAGCTGTGGAGTCGGAGTTCATTTTGGTGGAGTCGGTATAACATGGACCGACTCCTAAAATATATAATAAATTGGGGACAGTAGTTCAATGCAGAATGTGCTGAATATTTTTTCATAGGAATTTGGGAAAGTTATGAAATGTCCTATAAATGGCTGTTCTATTCCTGATCTAAGGGGTACTTTGCACGTTGCGACATCGCTACTGCGATCTCGTTGGGGTCAAATCGAAAGTGACGCACATCCGGCGCCGGTAACGACGTCGCAATGTGTAAAGCCTAGAACAGACCTGGTCAAGGAGCGGCCCACGGGCCACATCCGGCTCTCCTACTCTCTGACCGGCCCTCCTGGTTCAGGGCGTCCTTGCTGGCCGGTCACTGATGAGAGCAATCTGACCTGTTGTCTGGAGCACCAGGCTCCGGGGAGGTCCCTGGTCAGATCGCCGTCATCACACGCTGCGTGCCGGGCTGGGAGCGATCCTGCAGCGCCGCACAGTGTAGGCAGCGGAACTCAGGAATTTGTCCTCTGTTCTCTGCCCGGCAGATGCTCTGTATGACACACGCGCGCCCTGATGTCGTTAGTACGGCACACGTGTCTCATTTGAAAAGTTCCTGCCCGGCAGGAGAAGAAGCTGCAGCAGCCGGGGCCGTACGGAGAGAAGCAGCGGCGGGGGCATCTAGGAAAACAAGCATCGGCACAGCCTGTGCATGTAAAAGAGAAGCAGCTCAGCGGGGGCACATACGGAGGTGCCTGAGGAGGGACAGTAAGAAGGGAGAGGTGAGTGGTTACTAGTAACCTGCGGGGACAATGGGGGGCGGGAGGAATTGGGGGAGGGGGTAACTGTTGACAAATATTTGGGGTGTATTGATGTACAGGGGCGGACTGGTCATTGACGCAGGGGGGCAATTGCCCCCCGGGCCGGTCTATGAGCAGTAGTTTCCGGCCACCCGACTATCTGTCTCATTGGTGTGTGCGGCCGCTCCTGCCCTGAAGCTCCCTGTCTGCAGTGACAGGAGGCCGGCAGCTGCACACTGCTCTACGGAAGCTGCATTCAGCCACTCACACGGAGCAGACCTGGGGGCAGGGCCGGAGCTTCACTTCAAAGAAGCTGATTCCTGACTTCCTGCACTGCTTCTGCTCTCCGCTGAGCCCGGCTCCACTGCATGTACAGACACTTTTTTTTTTTTTTAAGGTAAATATACATACGTGGTTCTGTGTTTGTGCTTTGTTGATGTGTGTGTGTGTGTGTGTGTGTGTGTGTGTGTGTGTGTATGTGTATGTATGCATGTGTATAGGAGGCCTGGCTGTGTGTGTATGCATCTGTATAGGAGGCCTGGCTGTGTGTGTATGTATGTATGCATGTGTATAGGAGGCCTGGCTGTGTGTGTATGTATACATGTGTATAGGAGGTCTGGCTGTGTGTGTGTATGTATGTGTATAGGAGGCCTAGCTGTGTGTATGTGTATGTATGCATGTGTATAGGAGGCCTGGCTGGGTGTGTGTGTGTATGTATGTAGGAGGCCTGGCTGTGTGTGTGTGTGTATGTATGTATGTATGTAGGAGGCCTGGCTGTGTGTGTGTGTATGCATGTGTATAGGAGGCCTGGCTGTGTGTGTGTATATGTATGTATGTAGGAGGCCTGGCTGTGTGTGTGTATATGTATGTATGTAGGAGGCCTGGCTGTGTGTGTGTATGCATGTGTATAGGAGGCCTGGCTGTGTGTGTGTATGTATGCATGTGTGTAGAAGGCCTGGCTGTGTGTGTGTGTGTGTGTGTGTATGCATGTGTATAGAAGGCGTGTGTGTGTGTATGTATGTGTGTGTGTCTATATAATATATATGTGTATATATATATATATATATATATATATATATATATATTATATAGACACACACACACACACACACACACACACACACACACACACACACACACACACACACACACACACACACACTATGCCGGACCACTATAACTAACTCTGTTCTGCATCTTTTATATATATATATATATATATATATATAATTATATTGTATATTGTAGCGGGGTGGGGGTCCCCCAGGACCACAAAGACGCCGTGACTCAAATAGTCCGATAAAAACAGCTTTATTGTCCTCGCTGTACATGTAAATGGACCCGGAACACAGCCGGGTTATGCACCGTCCATACGGGTCCCCGTCACACAGGCACCCCTTGCCGTAGGAGACGGTCTTACGATGCCCCGTTCGACTGTTCCAAGAGGGTCCACAAACTTATAATCGCTCCACGCAGGCCTGGAGCTTTTCCAGGCTTCCGACTCTGCAGCTTACAGAGCAGACTCTAGTACAAGTTCATAGTAGGAGTTTAACCACTTTCCTCTCTCTCTGGTACCTGGTAGCAGACACCTCTAGCTGAGGTTCCTTCTTGGCCCCAGGGCCCTCTGCAGACCCCTGGGTCTGTGTCTCCTCCAGGAGAGGTTCGGCCTTACAGCCCTAGTCTGGCTGCACTCACCTCAGTCTGAATATCTGAGTCCTGTGCTCAACCTCCACACAGGATGCTCCATGCAGAGCTCTCGGCTCTGCTCTCACTCTCCCTTCCAACACACACTGCCAGTCTCCTAAATCAAGCTGGCCACACCCACAGGTGGAGGTCTGTGAATCTCAGCCTTGCACAGCACCCTGGGATTATTAAAGGGAACCTGACCCTTATGTGTAGCAAGAAGCCTTTGTGGACTACAAGTCCCATAGCAACCTCTTCCGTTTAGATATCGCCGGTACCTACTCCACTGTGACATATAGCGACCATTTACCACATTGGTGGTCGCTACCTCACACTATATATATATAATATATATATATATATATATATATATGATGTAGATCCGAGTTAATTATATTGGTCCGGTCCTCTGAAACCATCCCAATTTCTTATGCAGCCCCATTGAAAAATGAATTGCCCACCCCCTGGCCTAGAAGCACGTTCGCAAAAGCGTCGAAAATCGGTGAGCTGTGTAGTGTCGGTCATTTTCATAATTCCGCTGCAGCGACAGGTACGATGTTGTTCCTCGTTCCTGCGGCAGCACACATCGCTGTGTATAAAGCCGCAGGAGCGAGGAACATCTCCTTACCTGCGTCCCGCCTGCAATGAGGAAGGAAGGAGGTGGGCTGGATGTTTACGTCCCGCTCATCTCCGCCCCTCCTCTTCTATTGGCCGCCTGCCGTGTGACGCCGTACGACCCGCCCCCTTAGGAAGGAGGCGGGTCGCCGGCCAGAGCGACGTCGCAGGGCAGGTAAGTGCGTGTGAAGCTGCCGTAGCGATAATGTTCGCTACGGCAGCTATCACAAGATATCGCATCTGCGACGGGGGCGGGGACTATCACGCTCGGCATCGCTACATTCGGCTAGTGATGTCGCAGCGTGCTAAGTACCCCTAAGGCTGCATTCACACACAGCGTTTTTGCTGCGTTTTTTGAGGATACGTTTGTCAGCTGCAAAAGATCAGCTTTTTAAAAAATTGCATCACCTGAAAGGTTTTTGAGCTCATAGATAATATTTTCAATAGCAAAAGCAGATTAGAAAAACGCCACACAAACTGACATGCTCATTCTTTGTATACTGTCTGTATTTTATAACGAGGTTAAAGGTAAACATAAAATGAGGTGTAGCAAGCATTGAAATTCCTTATTTTACAATTTGCCATTTTTAACAAACAATAGGCTTTAGATATAATTTGAAAGGTAAAATAAAAAAAAAAAAATATACAACTCTACGATTCCTAGCAACTATTACTATGCCAAAAGAAACATACTGCAAATATAAGGCAAATTTTGCAAACAGTAAGAAAATTCAAACAACTAATATATGTAGAAAAAAAAGCAAAAACCCAAGAGAATAACATCAAAGGTCGTAGATCTTAAGGGTTGGGTTAAATGTAAGAGACCACAGATACCACCTCTCAGCATATCTAGAAAAGTTACCTTCCTTCGGGGCTATGTTGTACTCATAGATGTTGTGTAAGGAAACCCTATCTATAACTTCTTGTATTATAAAACACGATGTAATAAACTATGTAAGTGGCAAACAACAGTTTTCAACAAAAACATACTAAATAACATTTAGTATATTGCTTATACTTGAGTGAAAAATGTATTCTATCATAAAAATGATTAAATGTCTGATGTTCACATTGTACTACAATACATTTTTCACTTAAATATAAGCAATATATGTGGGAGTCGGAATCGTAGTCGGTGCAAGGGAAATTGAGGAGTCGGAGTCGAAGGTTTGGCTTACCGACTCCACAGCCCTGGCAACAAGATCTATAAAATTGCTGCACTACTAAACCCAGGAAAAAAAATGCACAAAACTAAAACTATGTATATATATTTTTTTTTTTAATACAGCTGACAAAAATGTGGAATAAAATGTGATCAAAAAGTCATATAAATAAAAATTGTAACACTCAAAACTAGTGATGAGCGATCCTGCCAAGGATCGGGTCAAGATCGCCCAACCCGCCTGAGGTCACCGATTGGATTGGTGATCCTTGCCGATCCTAGCTGAACCCATTAAATTCAATGGGAGGCAAAAGTGATGTATTGTAAAATTGTTTGATGGGGGAACTGTAATAGAAAGAAAATAAAAAGGGTTAAAGCAGTACATATTTACCGAGTGTCCATGAGGCTGCAGTGCTACTTTCGAGTCCGCTAATTATCCCTCATCCATATTCACTGCTTTCCCCTTACACCGGCATCTTTGATTAAACTTTTACCACGACCCGACCCTCTGAGACAAGTGTCTGTGCTTGGTTGAAATAAAAAACGCTGTGTCCTTATACTGGTGATAAATAAATACTTAAAAAAACAAAACAAAAAAACGGTATGTGGTTCCCCATAATTTTGTTTCCCAGTTAAGATAAAGCAAGCTGGGGGCTGGTATTCTCAGGCTTAAAAAGACCATGCTTATTGGCCCCCAAGCCTAAAAATAGCAGCCTGCAGACAGCCAGGATAGCCGCATCAACTAGATGCGACTATCCCGAAACTTCAATTGGCTCTTCCCGATTGCCCTGGTGCGGCAGCAATCAGAGTAGTAATGGGTTCATAACAGCTATGAGCTGCCACTAAGCCCTGGATTAGTGATGGGCAGGGGTCTATGAGATCCCCCATCACTAATCATATAAGTAAAAAGAAATAAAACACAAACACGGAAAAATCCTTTACTTAAAAAAACAGTCTTGACTGCAGCCAATCAGAGATGCCAGTGGGCAGGGAAAGCGGTGAATACGTATAAGAGATAATCATTGTCCCCGGAAGAAGCGCTGCAGCTGCGGGGAGACTCGGTATGTCCTGCTTTAACCCTTTTGTGTCTTTCTTTTTTTTTTTTTTTACAGTAGCCAATCACAGTCATACCAATACTTGACATCACTGTGATGGGTAGGTAGAGGATGGTTTTACCATCCGAATATTTACCGATCCTTGGCAAGATCACCCACTTTTGCGGTAAATGTTCGGATGTCCAATCCCAATTCGGTCAAAAATCGTACGATTTTAACATTTTCCGATCTTTGCTGATCAGGATTGCTCATCTGTACTGAAAACGTCATCTTGTCCTAAAACTAAAAACAAAACAGCCATACAGCTCAGTCAGCTAAATAATAAAAAAAGCTATATTTCTCAGCCTACAGCAATTCAGAAACTTTTTTTTCTATAAAATAGTTTTTATAGTTTAAAAGAAGCAAAAAAAAGTATAATTTTGGTAGGCTGTAATTGTGGTGACCTGAAGAATAAAGCGGTCATCACTTTTATGACTTGGTGAACAGTGTAAAAAAAAAAAAAAAAGAATAAAATGCTGAATTGATGTTTCTACATAACTTTGCCTCACAAAAGGTGGAAACGAAAGTGATCAAAAAATGCGTCCTAAAATTTTACCAATGAAACTCCAACACATCCCACAGAAAACAAGCCCTCACATGACAATTGTCAGCACAAAAATAAGAATATTAGAGCCTTCAAATTTTGGTGAAAAACATTTATCTATTTAACAGTGTTTTTAGTGTGATAGTAGCCAAATATAAAAACACAATATAAATCTGGTATTGCTGAAATCGTTCTGACCATTAGGAATGAAGACGCCTAATCATGTATTCCATAAGGTATAAGGAGTAAAAAATAAAGCCAAGTCTTCAACTGCTGTTGATTTGTTTATTCTTCCTCCCAAAGATCGCACCATAATGAGGCAGAAGGGGTTCACATTGAGCTCTTGTCTGGCCTGTGGTCCGGCGGTGTCTATCTTTTTACGCGTCTATTTAGGCATGCACGATAGTGTGATGAACAAGAGAATTGTTCACCTTTAAGATGGACACCGCTAAACAGAGGCCAAATGGAATCCGGAGTAACAGTGCTGCCTCATTAGTGAGCGATTCACATATTTCAGAGAAGTAGATGGAAACCGTGATGTAAGTGCTCAGTATAGAGCACAGGATAAACGTAAACTGATCCAAAACATTCTGTACCCTAAATTGACAAATAGCATTCAGTTCAACCCACAAAAACACAATTCCCCACTCAGGTGTGTCATATGTTGAAGGAAATATTGGGGGCGTTCACGTTATTGGTAGCACAAAAGACTAATGAAAAGCGTTATGGCTCCTCCTCAAAACAGAAATCCAGCAAAATCTGTGCTCCCAAATTTACATACTCCCCTCCCTTCTGTGCCTAAGGCCCCTTCACACTTTTGTGTCTCCAGTACATGTGACGTCCGTTTTCACACGTACCGGAGACATAGGCACACGTAGACCCATTAAAATCAATGGGTCTGCGCACACATCGGTGTTTTCACATGGACCGTGTGGGGCATATATGTGTCCGCGTGCTCCACACGTAGACATGTCTGTTTTTCTCTGGCAGCATGGATGTCACATGCACCGCACGGATGTGCTCTGTGTGACATCAGTGTGACACGTACTGGAGAAAACCACATTTCTGTGAAATAAAATTAATTTCTATACTCACCTTCTTCAGCCCTGCTGTTTCTGCCGCTGCTGTGACTTGCTTACGACCCCCGCCCATTATACTCATCACATATTCACTGCACTTCGGGCCGGAAGCAGCAGCAGGGAGTCAGCAGGGACGGAGACGGCAGAGTGAAAGACATCAGCACCACGGATAGCAGCAACCAGGACAGGTGAGCAGAAAGTTCCTGCTCTCCATGTGTTATCACGGATAGCACACAGAACATTTGTGAGCCAAAATCACGGCACATGGAGGGCCGTACGCAAATTTACATATCCGTGCAAAACGTGCATGATTTTCATGTACGTGGAAAGAGGCGTAAGCCACAGTTAACGTCCATATGTTGGCATTATTGTAGTGAGTAGTGCCCATTTAATTTACGAGGTGTGTGTCTCCAGAAGCATGGGTTGGGCACAAGAGAACTAAGAGAGATAAGAGAACTACAATATACTGGGCACGACAAGGGCTTATTTGCTATTTTTAATTCTCCCACATTCACTGCATTTGACTTCATGGGTGTTCCCTTCCCTCTAGAGTCCTGCCGTATTACCAAACAATACTGTACGGTCACTGTATTGCCTCGTTCAGGAGAAATGGTGCAACATATTATGATGCATTTATTGACTTATTCCCCTTGTGAAAATAGGAAATCTGGGGTTAAACCAAAATTTTAGTTGTAAAAATGTAATTATTTTTTCTTCATCTCCTAAAGCCTAAGCCATACGGCGAGAAAATCGGTGCGAGTGGAGTGCGATAAAACATCGCATTCCACTCGGACCAAATTTAGCCTGTGTGTCAACGCACATGAGCGATTATTTTCTCAGCCCTAATCTGACCGAGAAAACAATCACAGCATGCTGCGATTGTAGTGCGAGACTCTTTTCTCTCGCACCCATTCAAGTGAATGGGGCGAGAGAAAAATCACGGTACACCAGTGTACCGCGTGTGCAGAGCGAGAATCGCAATAGCCGGCTACGGAGGAGAGAAGGGAGATAAATCCCTCCCTCCCCTACTCCGTGCCGGCCTGCCCCTCTGCAGCGCTGGCCCGCCCCTCCTCAGAGGCGGCTCGCAGCTGAGGTCCATTCGCACAGTCGGACCTCACTTGCATGGATACTAGCATGACACTCGCCTCCTGCTGTTCTGCCAGCGCGAGCAGAGTGTCATGCGAGCATCATAGTAGTGCCCCATGTGGCCCTGACCTAATAGTGTAAAATTTTATGACACACCTGTAATGTCAATATGTTCACTGCGCCCCTAGAAGAATTCATTGAGGGGTGCAGTTTTTTAATGGGTCACTTGTGGGGGGTCTATGCTGTTCCGACACCTCATGGGGGTTTGCCAATGTGTCATGGAACCTCTAAATTATTCCAGCTAAATCTGAACTCCAATATGGCACTCCTTCCTTTTTTCACTTTGTACTGCGCCTCAAAAGTAGTTTTTGATCACATATGGGGTACTGCTGTACTGAGAAGAAATTTCACAACAAATTGTATGTGTCACTATCTCTCGTTACCCTAGTGAATTTAAAAAAATTGGTGTTAACGCAACATTTGTGAAGTTAAAAAATTTATTTTTTCATTTTCGCAGCTCAACTTTATAAAATCCTGTGAAGCACCTAAAAGTTCGAGGTGCTCACCAAACATCTAGGTAAATTAATTGAGGGGTCTAGTTTCCAAAATGGGGTTACTTGTGGGGGGATATCAGGGAATCTCCAAACGCAACATGGCGTCTGCTAATAATTTCAGCCAATTTTGCATTCAAAAAGTCAAATGGCGCTCCTTCCTTTCCGAGCCCTGTGGTGTGCCCAAACAGCAGTTTTCCCACCACATAATGGGCTATTGGCGTACTCAGGAGAAATTGCACAACAAATTGTACAGTGCATTTTCTCCTTTTACCCTTGTGAAAATGAAAGATTTGGGGTTAAAGCAACATTTTTGTTCTAATGATGTAATTAATTTTAAGGCTCAACATTATAACATTCTGTGAAGCACCTGAGGGTTTAGGTGCTAATCAAACATCTTGATAAATTCCTTCAGGGGCCTAGTTTCCCTTCACATTGCTTTAGTTCATGTAAAGAACCTAAAGGATTAATAAACTTCTTGGATGTGGTTTGGAGCAGTATGAGGTTTGCAGTGTGTGTGCAGTGACATCCAGGAGGTCATTGGAGTTCCCAATGACCTCTGATGACCTCCTAATGACACCCGCACTACAGCGGGTGTCACGGCGGTGACTTTATTGATTTCATCAGCGTTCATTAGTAACTCCGATGACCTCCTAGACGTCACTGCACACACTGCTTGCTGGATACTCACCTGTCACCGAAAATACTGTCCCCGGCGCGGTCCCTGGCGATGCTCCTGCTTCCAGGTCCAAGGTGCAGTGAATATGCAATGAGCATAATTAGCGGGGGGTCAGAAGCAGGAGAAAGCGAAGCTGTAGGAAGAAAGCAGCGCTGGATACAGGTGAATATAGAAAATCTTTTTATTGCAAAGACACGTGTTTTCTCCGGTACGTGTCACACTGATCACATCAGTGTGCGATCCGTGATGCCGAAGAAAAAATGGACGTGTGTGGGTGCGGGGACATGTGGGACCACACAGACGTGTGTGTGTGTAACTCTACAGAATAACATGGGTGCATATGGCAACCGTGTTAGAAAGGGATGTTACAAGTACCTGAAACATGGACGTCTGAAACTGGCCTAAAAGATAGTGATGCCCCTGTACAATGACTGCTGCCCCTCGCTTGCCCTAAACAAATTCTAACAAGTAAAACAGGAAAGTCCAGCTCAAATGAACAGTTGTTTCTTTTCTTGAGAATTTCAAGTACACGGGACATTATAGCGTTTTCCTTGTGAAAAATTTTAAGTCCCGTCACTCCCGTGTACTTGAAATTGTTAAGAAATAAAGAAGCAATGTTCATTTGAGCTGGACTTTCCTGTTTCACTTGTACGATTATCAGGCCGTGGCAGGGTCTCTGTTCTGGCTCTGAACAGAGAGTGGATGCAGAGATGGTGAGCTGGATTTGTTGCTACTATTACTAAACAAATTCTATTTTTTTTTTTTATTTTTTTATTTATCCACAAACTCGAGCTTGGATAAAAAATAGTAAAAATCAAGTATACAGGTACAACAAAATCAAATAATCTGAAACATATGCCTCAGAGCCTGATAGGCAGAATGGGCCCACCACAAGCTCAAGTCTGGAACTAAGTTTTAATAGAGCTATAAAGGATATAACCCATGAACAAAAAAAGAAAGAAAAAGAAAAGCGACAATTAAAAGGAAAGAACAAGAAAAGAAGGGCACAAACATGCATACTGGGGATGTCTAGGGTGGACGCAGGGGGGAATCTAGTGAAATCCAAGGGAAAGGGGGAGGGAACTCCAACCCCCAAGGGCACAGGCACCCAGTACCCAAAATATTCTATCTTCCGGTCATCAGCGCCTCATAATTCTCTATATATTTAAAATCCAGCCAAGGAAACCAGGTTGTGTAAAAGAGCTCATACCGATCATAGATAGAGGACATCATATCCTCCATTTGCATGAGGTTATTGACCCTAGAGGCCCACATGGCCAGTAAGGGGGGAGTGTCAGACTTCCATTTCAGAGGGATGCACAAGCTAGCGTCCATCACCAAAAATCTTAGCAGAGAATGCTTAGGTTCTGTGCGCACGTTGCGTATTTTCATGCAGTTACGCTGCGATCTGCACTGCAGCGTAACTGCATGTGTCCTGCGACCCCAGCACAATCTATGAAGATTGTGCATGAGACGTGCGCACGTGGCGTATTAGAACGCAGCGCTTCGGCTGCTGCCCGAAGCGCTGCGTTCTAAGAAGTGACATGTCACTACTTTCGTGCGCTTTGCATGCAGCCCCCGCTCTGTCTATGGGAGGGGCTGCACTCAGAGCGCATGAAATCGGCTTTTCATTACGGACTCTTTCTGCAGCGATTTGAAGCGCACGTGTGCTGTTCAAATAGCTGCAGAAATTTCTGCAGGGACAGAATGCAACGTGCGCACATAGCCTTATAGTTGTTTATTGATGACTCCGACAGCTGCAACAGAAACCGTTCCGGAACCAGCTCCTGAGTCGTACCAGTCACATACTTTAATCGCTCCCCCCACATCCAACCAGAACCTCTGTAAAGCGGGGCAAGACCAAAAGATGTGTACAAAATCAAGCTCTCCCTCACAAAATGTCTAGCAAGAGTGATGCGTCCCCGGGAAATCTGATGCAGTTTGGTCGGGACCCTATACCATCTCGCTAATAAATTAAAGTTAGCTTCTTGATCTAATTGAAGCCTTGTGGGCAAAGACCAAGATTGTCCCTATTTGCTCGTCCGACAGTGTGATCCCCACCCAGGTCCCTCTCCCACTTTCGTAGATACTCCGAGGGAGAAGCATCCTCTAGATTTGACAGAGGGCATAGACCAGAGAGAGAGAATGCGGCACTGTTCCCCCTCCCAAACACACCTTCTCGAACTCAGTGGGGGGCCAACGTAATGGTCAAAAGTGGGTAGGGAGCAAATAAAGTGTTTGAGTTGCATAGATCTCCATAGCACGAGCGAGCCCGGTGACTCCGCGTCCTGAAGATCAGCCAAAGAAGGCTACCCGCACCCAGTCCCAAACTGACAAGCTCTGAACCTGGTACCTATAATCTAACTGCTGAAAACTGGATCTGCAATGCTGGGGAGGAACTCAGGGGAGCCTATAATGGGTGAGAGCGGAGAGGGCACAGGGAGCAAGTACTTTCTGAACGTACATTGAGAGCAACACTCCAACGTTGCACCGATGGTCTGATGGGACCTCAAAGTCTGGGAGGGAATGTTTGTGACTCAAAGAGCGGCCGAGAGAAAGATATTCAAAAAGCTTTCCTTCTTCCTGGGAATGACCTCTCCCAGCAAGGGTGACAAGCTACTCGCCACTATCCTCGTAAATAACGTCAAGTCAGCATTAAGGAGGGAAATGGGGAGGTAGCTTGAGGAAAGGGTGAGATCCTTACCCTCCTGTGGAATCACTACGATTTTGGCAGCCATCGTATCCCTGGGCAGGGGAGGCGAGGGGGGAAAGGGTCACATTGTTGAAGGCCTGTAAGAATGCTGAGTAGAGGAGAGGACCCATATTCTTATAATAAATTCATGGAAATACATCTGGTCCCAGGGCTTTCCCCAACAGGGAATACTTGATAGCAACCACAAGCTCTGACTCCGAGATCGGTCTCTGCAGCTCCAAGTGATCCCCAGGTCTGATCCGCTTCATACCCGACCTATGGATATACACCTCTATATGTTTGCGGAGGTCCTCTAGGGACTTCTCCGACCGGAGGGTGTCGATGGAGCAGAGTAAGAGTAAAAGTCCCTAAATGCCACTGCAATTTCCTTAGGCAGGACTGCTGACCCTCCACCAGAAGACCGCACTAAAGGGACATACCCCTTTAGCCTCTGAGTCCATAATGTTCTTGCGAGGGTTCTGCTGCTCGTTTCCAAACTTGTAAAAATGGCATCGGCACCGGGCCAAAGCACTTTGAGCCTTGACGTTCAGCAGGGCGCATCTCATTTCCTAACCAAGAGGGTACCTACGGTAACGTCTAAGGAACCCTTATGGTTAAGTTCTAACTGGCGAATTTCGGACAGAAGAGCAGTGACCTCCTCGGCTCACTCCCTCTTCAGTCGAGCCCCATGCTTAATAAAAAGCTTCCTAGTGACACATTTGTGCACCTCCCAGACCACAATCGGTGACACCTCTCCGGTTGCATTGCCTTCCAGATATTCTTTCAATCCTGTCCGCACCTCCTCCATTACCGTCGGATCAGCCAATAACGAAGTATTCAAGGTCCATTGACTGTCTAAAAATGGGGTTCCACAGCCTAACTGAAAGGGTAATCAGCGCATTGTCCATCCTGGCATGTTCCCCACATCCTCATATATTCCTCGATGCTGGCATGTCCCCACCCCCATCCTGATATGTTCCTCCATCCTGGCATATGCCCCCATCCTGATATGTTCCTCCATCCTGGCATGTCTCCCCATCCCGGTACAGCCGCACAGAGTTTAAAAAAAAAAAAAAAAGCATACTTGCCTTAAAATATCCACTCCACCACTGCGCGCCTCTGGGTCCTCAGTTTCTGCGTAGCTAGAAGACGTCAATACGCCGACAGAGGGCTCTGCGTGTCTGTCTGGCACTCGTGCCATAGGTTTGCTATCACTGCTCTAGGAGATGATGACCTTCTCCATGAACGAGTCAGAATGTGAGGTTCCAGATTCTTCATGAAATTTGTTGTTTGTTTGCCCTCGTCCAAGATGGAGTATGTTACCTCGTCTAGCCCTTGAACTTCCTGTGTGCCCTGCTTATAAGTCCTGGTCCGGGGTCCATTCCCTGCCTGAGTATTTTGTGCTACTGGCTCCTAGACATTCTGGCTTGCTATGGACTGCCTGCTGCATCTTAATTATGTGCTCTGCCTCAGCACTGTTCTTATGCAGGTCTCATTCATGACGGACTGTGCGCTGAATTTTTGCGGGGCTTACTTCTGTCCTAGGTAGTATACTGAAACGTTTTTTGTGCACTTAATTCTGGACATTTATTACCTGCTGCTGTGCTGATTATATCCTGGACATGTCACCATTTTGTTGCTGTGCTCATAAACTGGACATTCACCATCTGTTTGCTGCAAACATTTCCCTGGACATTCACCTCTGCTTACAATATTCTGGACATTCATGCTCTAGTTTGTTGCAGACTCATATCTATTCTGGACTTCGGCATATCAGTTGCTGTGCGCGTTATTCTATTTGCTGTCTGAACAGTTACATATAGTGTGGGTGCATTTACATTCTATTTGTAGTTGTATTCTGGTAGTCTCTGCCTAATTTCACTGTGTTTATGGTTTGTTTAATACAGAGCATTCACCCAACCCTTGTCTCAGTTTCGTTATATTAACTGCGATTAGATTAGTGTATCGACATAATTGTTACACAGTTGCTGCCATCCGGAGGTACGTTGAGCGTATCCCTCTTCTCCTTTCTCAGTGTTGGGGGACCTGACGTGTCCAACGAAAGCCAGCCAGGTAGAGACATCTCGAAGGACCCCAAAAAAGAGAACAGACTTGGAAGGTTTAAGTGCTTTTTAAGTAGGAACATTGACTCCCCCTTTTGGACTATGAGGTGGAACGGGTGACCCCAACGGTATGAAGCATTGACTTCCTTAATTCTACACAAAAGGGTGCAGCTGCCTTCTTATGAGAAGGGTTCTGCTGGAGACGTCTGGAAACAGTGACACCATAGCACCCTCCATATCCACCGGACCATGAGACCAGGCCCCCTGTAGGATCCGCTCTTTGTCCCTGTAATAATGCAAGTGGCACAAAACATCTCTTGGACAGGAGGAAAGATGAGCATTTGGCATGGCCACCCTATGGATCCTGTTGAATCATATCATGTATTAAAAATAACTAGCACTCTTGTATACAGACGCTCCTGGGACCAGTCCTTTGGAATGCCTTTCAGACGGATGTTATTTCTATGGCTTCTGTTCTCCTGATCCTCTAAGATCAGCGCCAGATCTCTTATGCGGTTATTAGATGTTTCACAGTCTCTCTCCAGTCGATCCAATCTGCCCTCCAAGGATTCCTGGGCCTGCTCTGTAGCAGTGACCCTATCATCCAGCACCCCCATCTCCTCTCTTATAGCTGTTAATGCTGATAGCTGGGCCTGCTCTATCCTTGTCATTATCTCCTCAAAGTCATTTTTGCTAGGCAAGGCCAGAATCAGTTCCCTCAGGGCCTGCAGATCTTGAGTGTCAGAGGAGCGCTGCATGGGTGTTAAGGAGCCATTGAAGCTGCCCCCATCCAATGCAGAGGGCTTCCCAGAGCTGAATATTGCCTGTACCCTCCATCTCTTGCGTGCCTCCTGAGAGATGTATCACCCCGGCCCCATCCTCCCCCCTCTGCCAGACTGCACAGAGGCCATGCACCCACTGTCCAAGCCTGTATCTGAGGCTGAGTCCCTCTTACATCCTCCAGTCTGGGCTATTACATGGAGAGACTCCCTGGGCCCCGCAACAACTTACAACATGTGCAGGCTCCCGTTGTTGTTTCGAGAAGTTCTGCCCGGAGCACACAGAGCTGGCCAGCGCCATCTTGTCTCCAGCCGTGCGCGGGTATCTGTCACGCTCCCCGGGTCCTCTGCTCCGCTTCCCGGCTCACCTGCTACGCTCCCCGCTCTCCAGCCTCCATCGCCCGCGCTTCCCAGGCCTCCTGGTCCCCGCTCCCGGCGCCCGTCGGCTTCCCAGCCCCAGCCCGGCTCTGCTGCGTCCTCCTCTCAGCTTCCTGCCCTGGCTTCTGGCACCCGGGCCGCGCGCATGCGCATTAGGGCGCGCGCGCGGTCACTGACCCTTTCTTAAAGGGCCAGTGTCCACTGACAGGAAATGTAGCACACAGGTACGGGGTATAAAGGGGTGCAATGTCCAAGGGGGCGGGGCCTGATCTTCGTGTTTCCCAAGCTAGGAGTCAGGTCTCCTTGTGTCTCTGTGCCATACTCACGTATCTCTCTTCTAGAGCTGATCCTGCCTCGCCATCCGGTCCTGCCGCATCCCGCTGCATATCTGCCATCCTGACAGTCCGTACCATCTCTGACCCCTGTGGTGACCCGTCATCTCGCTCCAACGGTTCCGGACTCCGCCTGACATCATCTCGGCTTCCGAACCTGAGCTCCGTCACCCGGACTACCATCAGTGACTCCGTGGTCCCAGGGACTTCTCTATTATACTCTTGTGCACGGACTGCCCTGCTACCTGTAGTGCTCCAGCTACCGGACCCCTTAGCATCATCTAGGAGTTCGGCCCAGTGGATCCACCTCCTGGGTCTGCCCTTCCACCTGGCCCTAACAGTAAGATCAGGCCATGGATCCCGCTGAAGCACTAGCGGCCTTGCAGGAGGAACTCCAACGCCAGCGTGAGACCCAGACCCGCATGCTGAACTTCATGACTTCGGTGGACGCCCGCCTTAACACGCTACAAGCGTAAATTACATCTTCAGCATCTCGGGCTTCCACTAGCCAATCCACGGCTCCAGCCCCCGTGGCAGCCTCTTCGGATGCTTCCAGACTTCGTTTGGCTTCACCACCCCGGTACGCCGGAGATCCCAAGACCTGCAGGGGTTTCATAAACCAATGCTCCCTCCATTTCACGCAGCTGCCGCATTTGTTTGCCTCCGACCAAGCCAAGGTCGCCTTCATCATGTCCCATCTAGAGGGTGAGGCACTGGCGTGGATGAACCCCTTGTGGGAGAAGGAGGATCCTGTGACCACGAACATCCAGGAGTTTCTGCAGGCATTCCGTGGCACCTTTGACGAGCCCGGACGCGCCTCCGCGTCTGCCTCATCTCTTCTCCGGTTACGTCAGGGGACTCTGACGGTGGGTCAATACGCAATCCGTTTTCGCACCTTGGCTTCGGAACTTGGCTGGAACAACAAGGCCCTAACTGCCGCCTTCTGGGAAGGACTCTCGGGTCGAATTAAAGATGAGCTGGCTGGTCGTGACGTACCATCCACCCTGGATGCCCTGATTACCCTAGCGACTCGAGTGGACATCCACTTTCAGGAGCGATCTAAAGAGGTGTCCCGTGAGAGACGTCCGGTACGGCATTCCTCTCCTCCGCAGAAGTCCGCCATTCTCCAGTCAACGGCATCTGGTGTCTCCGTCCATGAGCCCATGCAGGTCGACCGTGTGCGGCAGTCTGAACAACGTCGAGCAGAGCGGCTCGCCAAGGGCCTCTGCTTCTACTGCGGAGAGGGCACACACCTGCTACGCTCCTGCCCAGAGAGGCCGGGAAACTCCAAAGCCTAGGGTTGGTAGGAGAGGCCACCCTAGGTGCTGGGACTCTCTCAGACCCGGTTATGTGGACTGTACAAGTGTCAACGGGAGAGACGCGGTTCACGGCCGAGGCGTACCTCGATTCTGGGGCAGCAGGCAATTTCATCCAGCAAGCCACGGTGGACAAGTACCAGGTGCCTGTCACTCCACTCGACAAACCTCTCGTGATTGCCTCTGTGGATGGGAGACCCCTCTCTGACACCATCTCCTGGATCACCAAGCCGGTGGAACTACGTATCGGTGCCCTGCACACCGAGAACATCGCTCTCTACGTCCTTCCACACATGTCCCATCAAATCCTGCTGGGACTTCCCTGGTTACGGACACACGAGCCATCAGTCACCTGGGGCACTGGTGAAATCACCCGATAGGGCTCTTCGTGCCAGGAGAAGTGTCTGAAGACCATACAACCCATCCGACGACCTCCGGTTCCAGAGAACCTACCGGGACTGCCCTCGGCCTATTGGTCCTTCGCGGACGTCTTTGATAAAAAGGAATCTGAGGTACTTCCGCCACATCGTCCGTACGATTGTGCCATCGACCTGCTCCCGGGAACAACACCACCTCGAGGACGGATATATCCATTATCTCCAGCCGAAACAAGGGCCATGTCTACTTACATCACAGAGAGCCTGGCAAGGGGATTCATTCGGAGATCCTCCTCTCCTGCTGGAGCAGGCTTCTTCTTCATTAAGAAGAAAGAGGGCGACCTACGCCCATGTATAGACTACCGGGGATTGAACCAAATCACCGTAAAAAACAAGTACCCTCTGCCGCTCATCCCCGAATTGTTTGACCGGCTTAGAGGAGCTCGTGTGTTCACCAAATTGGACCTTCGAGGTGCCTACAACCTGGTCCGCATCCGCTCTGGGGACGAATGGAAGACCGCGTTCAATACTCGCGATGGGCACTATGAATACTGCATAATGCCCTTCGGCCTGTGTAACGCACCAGCAGTCTTTCAGGAATTGGTGAACGACGTTTTCCGGGACCTTCTCTACGTCTGTGTGGTGGTGTATCTGGATGATATCCTTGTCTTCTCTCCGGATCTCCAGACCCACAGAGAGAACGTGCAGCTAGTTCTACAAAGACTGAGAGAGAATCGTCTGTACGCTAAGTATGAGAAGTGTGTCTTTGAGCAGTCTTCTCTCCCCTTCCTGGGTTACATCATCTCCGATACCGGACTGCAGATGGATCCAAAGAAGGTCTCCTCCATTCTCAACTGGCCTCCTCCTTCTGGACTGAAGGCAATCCAACGCTTTCTGGGATTCGCCAACTACTACCGCCAGTTCATCCCTCACTTCTCTGCTCTGACCGCTCCTCTCTCCGCCTTGACCAAGAAGGAGGCTAATCCAAAGGACTGGTCACCTGCGGCCGACGCCGCGTTTGGCTCCCTGAAGCGGGCATTTGCCTCCTCTCCTGTGCTCCACCGTCCGGAGTTAAACCGCCAGTTCACCTTGGAGGTGGATGCCTCCTCCTCGGGAGCCGGAGCAGTGCTCATGCAGAAGTCCTCCTCCGGGAAGATGGTGACTTGCGGTTTCTTCTCCAAGAGCTTCTCAGCGCCTGAACGCAACTACACCATCGGTGACCGAGAGCTATTGGCAGTAAAACTGGCTCTGGAGGAATGGCGCTACCTTCTGGAAGGAGCAGTGTACCCCGTAATCATTTACACGGACCACAAGAACCTGGAATACCTGCGGTCCGCTCAGCGACTGAACCCACGGCAAGCCAGGTGGTCCTTGTTCTTTGCCAGGTTCGATTTCCAGCTCCATTTCCGACCCGCGGACAAGAATGTACGCGCTGATGCCTTGTCCAGGTCTTTCATGCCCATGGAGCAGGAGGAGGAGACATCACAGCCCATCATCTGTCCTAGTAAAATCATTCCAGTGGCTCCTGTCACCCTGGCCCAGATACCGCCCGGGAAAACCTATGTCTCTGAGACTGACAGGCAAAAAGTGTTACACTGGGGCCATGCCTCGAAAACAGCCGGTCATGCTGGTCAAAAGAAAACATGGAGTGCGATTGTACGTCATTACTGGTGGCCATCCCTTCGCACGGACGTCGCTGCTTTTGTCTCTGCCTGCTCCTCTTGTGCCAGGAACAAGACGCCCAAACACCTGCCATATGGCCGTCTTCTGCCTCTGCCTATACCCTCAGTTCCCTGGCAACACATTGCAATGGACTTTATTACGGACTTGCCATTGTCCTCCGGACACACAGTCATATGGGTCGTGGTGGACCGGTTCTCTAAAATGGCTCATTTCGTCCCTATGGCTGGACTGCCCTCTGCTCAGGAACTCGCGGATGCCTATATACATCACATCTTCCGCTTGCATGGCTTTCCATCACACATCGTGTCCGACAGAGGAACTCAGTTCACCTCCCGCTTCTGGAGGGCTCTCTGCAAACATCTGGGAGTGACTCTGGACTTTTCTTCTGCCTACCATCCTCAGTCTAATGGCCAAGTGGAAAGGGTCAACCAAACTTGACCTCCTTCTTACGACACTACGTCAACGCCCATCACGACGACTGGTCCACGCTTCTTCCTTGGGCTGAATTCTCCCATAACCACCACGTCAGTGAGTCCTCCTCCAGCTCTCCCTTTCATGTCGTTTACGGACTTCAGCCCTCCGTCCCATTGCCTGTATCTCCTTCTTCGGATGCCCCTGCTGCTGATGCTGTAGCCCGTGACTTTGCAACCATTTGGGACTCTGTCAAGGCGTCCCTTGGGCGTGCTTCCCTGCGGATGAAGAGACATGCAGACAAGAGACGTCTGGATCCTCCGTGTTTCTCTCCTGGAGATCTAGTCTGGCTTGCTTCCAAGTACGTCCGATTGAAGATACCATCCTACAAGCTGGGTCCTCGCTACATCGGGCCGTTTAAAGTCCTCCGCAAGATCAATGAGGTCTCCTACAAGCTACAGCTCCCGGCCACGATGAGGATACCCAACTCCTTCCACGTCTCCCTGCTCAAGCCGGTTGTCCTTGGTCCCTTCTCCGCTGCTGCCAGTTCGGCTCCTCCTCCTATTGCCGATGACGACATCTATGCGGTAAGGGATATCGTGGCCATGAAAACTGTACGGGGCCGACAGTTCTTCCTGGTGGACTGGGCTGGCTATGGTCCTGAGGATAGGTCCTGGGAACCCCGGGAGAATGTGGGTACTCCTTTGATCCGTGCCTTCCTGTCCCGGTTGCGGGGAGGGGGGCGTGGGGGGGGGGTACTGTCACGCTCCCCGGGTCCTCTGCTCCGCTTCCCGGCTCACCTGCCACGCTCCCCGCTCTCCAGCCTCCATCGCCCGCGCTTCCCAGGCCTCCTGGTCCCCGCTCCCGGCGCCCGTCGGCTTCCCAGCCCCAGCCCGGCTCTGCTGCGTCCTCCTCTCAGCTTCCTGCCCTGGCTTCTGGCACCCGGGCCGCGCGCATGCGCATTAGGGCGCGCGCGCGGTCACTGACCCTTTCTTAAAGGGCCAGTGTCCACTGACAGGAAATGTAGCACACAGGTACGGGGTATAAAGGGGTGCA